>NC_139517.1:24345825-24533325 GCF_947247035.1 Vipera ursinii
GGTAATTAATTCTGAGAAAATTTTAACCAGTAGAAATGTTTTGAACATTGTAGGGAAAATAAATTTAAACAAGATTTGTAAACAGGAGTTGTGACAAGGCAACCAAGAAGACCACATAGAAAAGAAGCATGATATTGATGAGATTATTATTGATAGAAATTTTAGAAAAACATTTATATTCAATTGTTACTTATCAAATTAATAAGAATTGCATTAATTTTATATATATATAAAAGGTAAAGGTTCCCCCACACATGCGTGCTAGTTGTTTCCAACTCTACGGGCCGGTGCTCATCTCCGTTTCAAAGCCAAAGAGCCAGTGCTTGTCCGAGGACGTCTCCGTAGTCATGTGGCCAGCATGACTAGATGCCAAAGGTGCACGGAACGCTGTTACCTTCCCACTGTAGTGGTCCCTATTTTTCTACTTGCATTTTTTATGTGCTTTCGAACTGCTAGGTTGGCAGAAGCTGGGACGAGTAACAGGCACTCAGGATTCGACTCGCCAAACTGCCGACCTTCTGATCGACAAGCTCAGCGTCCTAACCTACTGAGCCACCGCATCCCATATATTCTTTGTTAGCAAGCCAATATATATATATATATATATATATATATATATATATATATATATATATATATATATATATATATATATATATATATATGTCAAATGTTAACTATTTAGATTTTAGATACCTTGCTAGGCCCCAAACATGGGGCAAATCTTTATTTCCTGTTTTCAGCCTATCTTGAAGGCCATCGAACAGGCTGTAGTCACACCGGACAGTTCATATATTTGTGTAAATTACTAACAAAGAATTAAGGGAGACTGAGATGCATTTCTGACTCTTTAGTCTTCATCAGTCAGACATACCCTTCTGAGATTCGAACCTGGGCTGATTGCACATTAGGCAGTGTATTTACCTCTTTGAGCCACAGGATCTCTCTCGCTCTGTTAGCTTTCTGCAAGGGGAGATATGTGTCAAATGTTAACTATTTAGATTACCTTGCTAGGCCCCAAACATGGGGCAAATCTTTATTTGCTAACAGAGCGAGAGAGATCCTGTGGCTCAAAGAGGTAAATACACTGCCTAATGTGGAATCAGCCCAGGTTCGAATCTCAGAAGGGTATGTCTGACTGATGAAGACTAAAGAGTCAGAAATGCATCTCAGTCTCCCTTAATTCTTTGTTAGTAATTTACACACACATATATATAATATATTTATGTACAAACATATTATCTTCTGCCAACCTAGCAGTTCGAAAGCACGTAAAAATGCAAGTAGAAAAATAGGGACCACTACGGTGGGAAGGTAACAGCGTTCCGTGCGCCTTTGGCGTTTAGTCATGCCGGCCACATGACCACGGAGACGTCCTCGGACAAGCGCTGGCTCTTCGGCTATGAAACGGAGATGAGCACCGGCCCCTAGAGTTGGAAACGACTAGCACGCATGTGCAGGGGAACCTTTACCTTTACCTTACGAACATATTATACAAACATATATGTATGTATAATTATAGAGGCTAATGGTGAGCAATTAAATTTGCAAACATTCATGGAATGGGTCAAATCTAACAAATTCATTTACTAAAAAAAGAATGGTTCTATTGTAATGAAAAGAATCTAACTATATTAAATTTTCATTAATTAATAAGAAATATGTGGAAAAATGGTAATGCAGTGAAGATAATGATTTCAAGAAATCTCAATCTAAATTGATGAGAAGGAGAGGGAACTTAGTGTAATGAAAAGAAGGATGGTCCTTCCAATTCTGAAGCAATTTTTGTTCATGTCTTCATCTAGATGTATACCTACAAAAGTACTGGCATTTTAACAAAGTCCAACTTTCATTTTTAGTTTTGCTCAACTAAAATCTATTTATTTAAAAGCTCTTTAAAATGAAGTTTCAATGGGGAGATTTACAGTACAGTGTTGTCTTTTTAATAGATGTAAACCTGGATGAATTAACAAGGTTACACTCTGCACTAGCAGAGAAAGTTGTTAACATATGGACTGAAATTCAACTATAGTTTTAGATCCAATAGTTCCCTAGGGTTTATGAAAATCAATTGTACAAAAGTGCTTAGGTTATGAAAAAAATCAGTAAATATACAAGACAGTTTTCATCTCTCTCAGAAGGTTTTTTTTATAAAATATACCTTTTACTTGTTCACCAAATGCTGTGTGTATGTATACAAATACATATACATTTATATACACACATACACATACACATACATATTCCAGAATTTATATTTTATTTACAAGACACCCTCCCACAAAGTCCTGCAATGTTTCCTAATTGTGATGGTGAGTTTTCTTGGGAGGGACCAACAAATAATAAGGATTATAGACCAAGAGTAAACACATACAATCCAAAGCATGTAAATCATCCCAGGTGCCCATCTAAGTAGGGCGATACCTGTATTGGTACAAGAAAATGCTGGAAGTGGATTACCATTTTAGCGGCAACAGCAAAATCTTTGTACACTGTGAAAAAGAAGTCAATTTTGTGTTTTACAGTGAATATTACATGGTTAGATAATATGTTGATGATATAAACTTAGCAATGGGTCTTAAAGTTTGGATGGCATTTCAAGTACTATTAAAAATAACTTAGGAGATTTCAAAATATTATTTAATTTTACACCATGGCTGGACTAAATATTTTATTAAAGATAAATGTAGGAAATGTAGGAAAACAAACTCATATATAGTAATCTTATTTTTTTTAAAAAAATACAATTAGAAAGATAAAAACTGAAAGATAAAAAAGCCTAAATATATCTATAAATAAATCTTTAAAGCTGTGTCCTTTCAGTTCTAATCAGGAAGGGGGAAAAAATCAAATGTTTACCAGAGATAACAACCTATTTATATTTTAGACTTGATCAAATTAATCAACTTTACATCCCTTCCTTTTATTTTTTAAAAAAATCTTGATCGTACATTCAAATTCAGATAATGCCAATTCAAATAATGTCCTGGCAGTACAGTGTTTAGAATGCAGTACTGAAGGCTAACTCTTGTCCATAGTCTGGAGTTCAATCCTTTTTTCCCAGAAAGAGGATGAAGAGACTGCACAATCCTGAGCTAGATGAAGGAAGTAGGAAGAGGTTCAGTTAGGCACACCCTAGAATTTCTCAGTAATTTATCTTACCATAGTAAGATAAAATAACATTTAATGATTATTCATTGAAAAATATTATGTACAATTTTTAGCATTGCATATGATTGCATATCATATCTTCTCTTGGTCTTTAAACTTTCTCCAATGTTGATTTTAAGGGCCATTGGACCAATGTGTCAATATTTATTTTTATTTATTGATTAAATTTATATGCCACCTGTCAGACTATATCAGGTGATAATGGAAAGCCTATAATAGTATAAAAACATAATTTTAAAAATTTAAAATTAAGAATAACAACAATTCAATAAATAAAGTTAAAAAGAAGAGCTAGGACTAGGTGATGATTGACTCAGTGCAGGGTTTCATGATGCAGGAGATGGAATTACTGGTGTACATTCTTCCTTTCTGCTTGTTCAAAGTCCAGTTTTCACATTTACAATGTATTATGGGAAAAATCTATTGGCTATGCAGTTCCTTTGTATGCATCTTTGTAGGTACAGATATATCTTGGCATCTTAAGAGAGGGCCTCCTCAGGGTGCCACCAGTCAGAGAATGTCATCTGGTGGCCCCCAGGGGGAGGTCCTTCTCTGTGGCCGCCCCGGATTTATGGAATCGGTTGCCGGTCGAGCTCCGGATGGCGCCCGACCTTCGCTCCTTCCGACCTGATCTGAAGACCCACTTATTCGAACAAGCCAGCCTGGCCTGATGGGGGGGATTTTACTGTTGTTTTTAATATATCTATTTATTGTTTTAGTTGGGCATTGTGTTTAACTCTTTTTAACTATTGTATTTTTGTATTTTTATATGTTTGCCCTGTTCACCGCCCTGAGTCCTTCGGGAGAAGGGCGGTATATAAATAAAATAATAATAATAATAATAATAATAATAATAATAATAATAATAATAATAATAATAATAATTATTATTATTATTATTATCTCATCCAAGAACTTCACTTCTCATATACACATAGCAATTGGCAGCATATTTATTTATCTCTCTGGTCTTTTATTATTGATAGTTAAGTCTAAAAGAATATTCAGAACAGTGATATAAACATAGCACAGGTCACAGGTATTTCTTTTTCCAATTTCAAAAATCATGGGTATATTCCCTTAATATAATTCAGCATAGAATTTGAATACGATAGATCTTCAAAAAGATAGAATCAGAATTTCACACTTGCATGGTGGTTCACTGTTCCCCTCTCCTTTGCCCATTTATAAATACCTGCTGTCTATTTTATATATTTCACATTGAAGACTTTTCACTATGGTACAAACTGGCCAATTACCAGTGGCAAATATAATAATTGGTCAATTACCAATTAAATTAATGGCAGATCTACAATCATTCCTTCTCTCTCTCTTTCTCTCTCTGTGTGTGTGTGTGTGTGTGTGTATGTGTAAAACTTGTAACAATAAATATCTCCTACTGCTTTTCTCTCAGTACTATTTTTTTGCAGGCTTCCATGTACATGTTACTTTTGGTTTTATATTTCATATAGCATTATATTACTATTCCAATTGTGCTTTGTCATAAAGGCAGATGGACTTTCTTGTTTTTTTTCTTTGAAAACATTTCACTTTTCATCCCAAAAGAAGCTTCTTGGATGAGAAGCAAAATATTTTTAGAAACAAAAACCATGAAAATCCAGTTCCTTTTGCAAAAATCACTGAGGGACACATATGACCTAGACCAGACATGTCAAACACAAGGCCCGGGGGCCGGATCTGGCCCGCGAAGTGGTTTCATATGGCCCCCGAAGCCATCCTGGAAACAGTGAGGGAACAGCCCCTTCTGCCTTGGCCTTGGCCCAGAGACCCTCTTTCCACCAGAGACCCTCAGATCTGCCCCACTCCTGCCCAGGCCCCCATAGGCGAATGATGCAGAGCTGGCCACGCCCACCCAGTAGGCCATATGCACTCTGGCCATGCCCACCCAGTAGGCCACGCCCACCCTGGCCACACCCACCCGGCCCCCTGAGGGCAACCGTAATGCTGATACGGCCCTCAATGAAATTGAGTTTGACACCCCTGACCTAGACTGAAGACTCTCCATAGATGTTATATCACTATGTTTGTATACCAGTTAGTTGAGGAAGAAAAAATGGGTTTGGAAGAATGTCTGAAGGATACTGAAAAAAATATGTTAAAGCTAGAATACCATGAAGGTTTACAGAGTACTGGAGTGACTAAACTGACTTACAAGAAGGACAAACAAAGAATAGAAAAGAAAATGTCAAAGTGTTACATAGCCAGTACATTTTTTAAAAAAAGCAACAGCAACAAATAAAAGATCTTGCAATAATTAAGAGCAGGAAAGCTGAAGAAAGAGACAGGGGGACTAATTCTGGCTGCAGAAGACTAAGCATTAAGAGTAAATACATAAAAATCCAGAATTGAGAATATAGCAATAAATAACAAATGATGCCTGTGCAAAAAAAAGCTGAAGAAATAGCTGAAGAAATAGTAGGTAACTTCAAGACTATCACACAAACGGAATGGACAAAACTATCATCAGTCAACTGCAAAAGACAGTGTTACTTTGAACAGCTTAAAGACATATGACTATGTCTTTAATATATAAAAACCATCATCTGCCTATCACAGGTTCCTGCAAAGGATAGGTGGACAAAAGTGCAAAATTTAATCTAAACATTTCTGTAATGTACTATAATAAAAATGTGTATTGTAGAAAATAAATGAATATTAGAGTAAATTGCATTCCAAAATAAAATTTAAAATATAAATAATTGTCGTGGAAAAACGCAATGGAAAAGACAAGAGACATGAACACAAAACAATAATTCTTAGTTTAAGATTCAGAGATTTATTTTGCTAATGATTTGGAACATAGCAAGCATAATAACACAACATCACTTACATTAATAACCCATTGCAATGAGGACCATATGGTTATAGCAAATTCCAAAAGGACACCTATAGGCCAATGGCAAATCAATCAGGTCCAGTCCCAACTCTTTATACCCTTTCTCATTCTAAGATTGCAGTCAGATGGTCCACTGACTTTTGCCGACTTCTGCTGACTTTTGTCGACTTTTTACTGACCTCCTGTTGACCTTCTGCTGAACATAACTTTCCACATATACCCATGTACATTGGAACCCGCATCCATCAGCTACTTTCAGTTCCCTATTTCTTACTGTTCCAGTCCTTATGTTCTAAATATATTTGAAACAATCAAGCATAGCAAAATCATATTAAGAAAAGTACAATTGCAAACTGCAAACTTAAGCATAGCACAAACTTTAGTTCAATACTTTGTCCATGAGGCCTAATTTAGTTTACCTGGGCTTAAACCTTGCATAAAAGAACAATAGCCAATATTTTCATTTTCTACAACATTATTTAACTGCAGAATCCTGACTATAAAATGCAGTTGTTTTTAAATTAAATTAATAATTTTGGAGCGATGGTGGTAGAAAGGAAACTGAAGGAATAAAACATATGAGGAAGTTCAGAAATTTACAAATAAACAATATGTAACATTTTTAAGGAAATCCTTATCAATAGTAATACAATAAATGTTCAATATTTTACTGATTTTTAAAATACAGCCATCCTTCCCAGTTCTGTATACTATAAATAAACTAAATTACTTCAAAAATATGTAAGTGTTATTTTTATTAAAGACAGGGAACAAAAATATATTAAGAATTGTACCGGCGTCACAAAAACCATGCAAATCTCCAACCCTGCCTGTTCACTCTAGTGTAATTTCAGGATTATCCCAAGCACTTCAATCCAAAATAGAAAGAATAAAAAAAACATAATCTGCTATGATAAGAAAACTGATTGCTTTTTTTAACAAATAAGACTTTCCACACAGAATTTTACAACATGAAAGTATATTTTATTCAGTGTATTTAGCAAAAGTTTGTCATATAATAATTAGAAACAGCATAAACAGTATGATGTAAAATATAATCAACAGTTGAGGAGCCAAATCATCCAAACTTATGAGTGTATGATGATTTCCCCATGAATCAAGTACTTTTAATTTCATGGATTCTTGATGTTAATCTGAGCTTGGTTATTTTCTTCCAGATGTTTCATTACCCAAATTAGATAATATCATCAGTGCTAATGCTAGCACTAATGAGGTTACTTATCTGAATAACAAAATGTTTACAAGAAAACAACCAAGCTTGGAGAGCACCAAGAACACCTCATTTCAACCTGAACTACAAATTTTGGGGTGTTTAATTTCTCTCCCAATTTTCCTATATAACCCCCCCCCTTTAAAAAAATGTACTGATTCCCAAATCAGAAATCTTCAAAATGTACTATGAAAGTAGCTTCAGGTACTTCTAGAATGTTTTAAGAGAATGCTTCATCAAATAATCATTATCTAAGATATATTTGTAGGTAGTTTATAATGATACAAATCATCAGGTTTTCATTGTATTTATGGATTACCTGAAAGAAAAGGCTTAAGAAGTATTTTTGAAAACAAGAAATAAGGTAATGTATCAATGCAATAATCATGAAAACAAAATATTTGAAATCCAGTTTTATTACAATATATGGCAAGGATGATTGTATTTTATACCAACAAAGAGACTCTTAAGTACAATATGTAATATATTGTTTAATGTTCACCAGTATTGTAGGAATATTTTACTGATGAAAATTAAGATCTTGGAAGCACCCTTATATTGCCAGTGAACATTTTCACTGCTTCTTTAACATCTTTGTTTCTCAAAGAGTATATGAGTGGATTGATAACTGGAGTTATCACTGAATAAATAAGAGACACAAGCTTGTCCTTATCTAAGAAATAAACAGAAGAAGGCCTCATGTATGTGTAGATGATTGCAGAAAAATAAAAACTGATTACAAAGAGATGTGAGGAACATGTGGAGAATGCTTTCTTCTTCCCTTCAGTAGATCGTATTCTGAAGATAGTCTTCAATATAAAAAAATAGGAAGTTAGAGTCAATCCACAAGTACACATGCCATAAACCACATCGGCAACCTTAGTCATAAATTCATTTATGCTAGTGTCTGAACATGAAAGGTGTAAAACTGTAGGGATATCACAGTAAAAATGATTTATAACATTGGAATCACAAAAGGAAAGCTTCACGAGAACTCCAGTATTTATAGCAGTATTTATCATTCCAGTAAGCCATACAATGGCTGCTATGCCAAGACATACTTCTTTCCTCATGATAATGGTGTAATGCAAAGGATGACAGATGGCAGCATAGCGATCAAAAGCCATAAATGAGAGAAGGACCAGCTCTGACCCCAAGGCCCATATAATGAAAAATATCTGTATGATGCAGCCATTAAATGAGATTCTTTTTCTATGGGTCCAGAGACTTTGGAGTAACCTAGGAATTGTCACTGAGATAGAAAATATATTCAGTAATGACAAATTGAATATGAGGAAGTACATGGGTGTGTGGAGTTTCTTGAAAGTAGATATGATAAAGATAAGGAGGAAGTTGGCCACCAGAGCTGCCACATAGATGAATGCAAACACCCAGAAGAGAAATATCTGCAGTTTGGGGGAATCTGTAAGACCCAGTAGGATAATCTCTGTGATGGCAGAATGGTTTTTTATTTCAGCAACTGTGATTCCAGTGACCTAGAAAGATACATTATATTATTTTTTTACTGATGTAAACAACTCACACTTTTAATATTAAAGATAATTAATGTGTGAAGAAAGTCACAATTTGATGTTGTGTAAAAATACACTAGGTTGAAAACTGGGGGACCATAAGTTCTACTTTTGCTTTAGGCACAAAGCTAGTTCACTATTTACATGACAACAGAAAACTTTATTTATATTTAGAATCTTTTCATCTAGATTTTCTGTGAGTGCCACACCTGAAAGTTATGCCATTCTGTCATTACCCAGAACTTGGGGGATGGGAAATGCCTTTTGTTTCCTATTTACTTTAGTGGTTAAATGTCAGAAATTAAATTTAGAAAGAAAGTTACAGAATTGTTCTCTCTTAATAGAATGTATCTATCAGTTTACTATATTTCTATCAGAAAATATGACAGTTTTTTTATAGAATATAGTGCAATGAGGATCATTAATTCAAGAATTCCCAGAGTATTAGAATCAGAGCATTTTAGTAAAAACTGTAGGTAAAGATCTGGGAGAAAATGAGGTTAATAAGAGCATCAATGTGAAATTCAGTTAAGATTACATCTAATGTTGAAGGTATTTACCTTCATTCTTATTTCTTCTTTGTTCTTCCTGGATTTTGCTTTTCTGTTGGATAGAACAAAAAATTAAGGTTTGGCATCTATCAGCTGCAAAACATTGGAGCTGATCTGCTGGATCAGTCTTCTGGAGAAGGTTTAGTCTGTATTAGGCATGGTCCAGTTTAGAAATCTTTCTTCTTATCAGACAATGTTACACCTGGGAGGAGTACCTTGGGATTTAAAGAGGATCTATAATTCTTCCAGATATGAAGCAATATTTGTCAAAAAGCAGAAGAGAGAATGAATAATGTTTCCAGAACCTGTTTCCTTAGGCTTGCCTCCTATGTCCTGCCCCTTCCTTTGCTCTCACAGTCTAGCATGGTGCCCCCCTGAATAACAGACCCACCTTCCTACTGAAGGTATGTTTCTCCATTGTCATCCCCACTATGTGGTTCCATGATATTTGGCAGATAGATCCTGTGCATGGATTCCCCCACTTTTTGTGTCCAAACCTTGGATGGACTACAACTCATTTTGCTCTGGAAAGGGGGTAGGCAGCACTCCTTTCCTTGGGAGATGGGCTTCATGCAACAGGGATCTTTCACCAACTTCACTCTTCCATTTCCTCCTATTAAAAATAATAAAGTTAATGTTGTGTATTAATGTGAATTCATAAAGGCAGTTAAAAATAGTTAACTGTTGTATTCATTCAAATCCCTAACTGTCTGTTATTACTTTGCAAGCTTGTGTTTGAGTGGGAATGTTTGCTTTAATTTCATTGGCTGCTGCCTATCAGTGGTCCATATAAATAGATGTCAAGCGGCTGTTAGAGCCACTTCGGTGTTAACTCAATAAACAAACTGTTACTTGTTACTTTTGCCTCTTCAGTGCCTCAACAATCCCAGTATACAACAGTGGTGATGAGGGTGGGATGTGCTGCTAAGGAAGAAAGAGCATAAAGTCACTAGGGGTAAGACCAGGCATCAGTGCCCTGGTAGGAGCAGTGTTCCCCCCTCTGCCTACCAGCAAGCCATGCTGGAGGCATCCATATCCTAAGGAATCCATCCCTAGGATTAGCACAGAAGCCCTTAGCAGCATAAGGAATTGAAACAGTCAGCCATGGCAAACATTGGCAGACTTTCAGAATTTGATGTATCGTACCCATAGTGATGGAGCTTGTACGTCTCTCGGGTCAAAAACTACTTGAGAACAAACCAGGTCAGGGAAGATGGCTTAAAAGCTGCAATGTTACTGTGTGTGTGCATGCGCAGTCAGGTAACGTTTGACATAGCAGAGAATCTAATCACCCCAGGAACTTTGGAGTCAGATATTTATGCTGAGATGAAGAGGAAACTCAAAGAGCGAACTGAAGCTTTCCATCATTGCCTAGAGACACGCGTTCAAACAGAGGGAACAGCAACCTGGAGATATGGCTGCTGAGTTCATGGCTGCCCTGAGACAGGAGTCCAAACTCTGCGACTTCCCAGACTTAGAATATCGGCACAGGGACTGACTGGTATGTGGCCTGAGAAACAGGGACCTACAGCAGAGGCTGTTTGTGAAGGAGACTTTGATGTTCCAGAATGCCTTGAAAGATGCAATGGCAGAAGACGCCACCAGGGAGGCTGTCAAAGCTTTATGACCCTCAAAGAATGTTCCCAGCCAGACAGTTGTCCACCATGCAGACTCTGAAAGAGCTGACAACCTGCACAAAAACAGTGAGATCGACCTGGTGAAGAAGTTCCCAGAAAGAAGGCAGTGGCCATTTGAAAAGGCAGTTCCCTACACTAGCGGTGCAGGCTTGGAGGTCAGCACCGGCACTCTGAGTGCAGGTTTTGTTCAGCAGTGTGCTGAGCATGTGGCAAACAGAGCCACATCACCATCATCTGTAAAGGTCACCAGACGGAATCTCCACCAGAAGACTTCCCTAGGAAATTTACAGGGGCCCCAGGGCGAAATAGAGTACGATATTGCTCTGGATGAAGGAGTATTCTGAGAAGAGGGGCCCGTCACCCCCTTAAAGAAAAGCTAAGACTAAAAGTCAAGCTTCAAGGAATTCCACGCTCAATGGAATTGGACACAGGGTGAGCCCTGTCCATAATTTCCCAAAGAACCTTCAATTACATTTGCAGTCACAGTGGCAAAAGTGTTAAACTCAAGCTGTCAAATCTAATGTTGACAGATTTTCAAAACTCCCGCATAGCCCCATAGATTCTTTATGGGGTTCAGGCCAGGCAAGTTTGCTGGCCAATCAAGCACAGTAATCCCACAGTCATTGATCCAGTTTTTGGTGCTTTTGGCAGTGTGGGCAGGTGCCATGTCCTGCTGGAAAATGAAGTCAGCATCCCCATAGTTATTACCCCCCATAGATCGGGCCCGCAACTTGAGGGTCATCCTAGATTCACAGCTCTCCTTAGAAGATCATATAGGAGCTGTGACTAGGGGGGCCTTTGCCCAGGTTTGCCTGGTGTGCCAGTTGAGGCCCTATCTATACCGGAATGGCTTGCATACAGTCACTCATGCACTCGTGACCTCTCGTTTGGACTACTGCAACGCTCTCTACATGGGGCTGCCCTTGAGGACCACTTGGAGGCTTCAACTGGTGCAGAATGCAGCCGCACGAGTGGTGTTGGGGGTCTCCCAATACTCCCATGTTACACCTCTGCTCCATGAGCTGCATTGGCTGCCAGTTGCCCTCCGGGTGAGATTCAAGGTGCTGGTAATGACCTATAAAGCCCTACATGGCATGGGTCTGGATTACCTACGGCAGCACCTGCTGCCGGCGTCAACTTCCCTCCATCCAGTGCGCTCCCACAGAGTGGGCCTCCTCAGGGTGCCTCCGATCAGAGAATGTCAATTGGTGGCCCCCAGGGGGAGGGCATTGTCTGTGGGTGCACCAGACCTATGGAACCGCTTGCAGGTTGAGCTCCAGATGGCCCCCGACCTTTGCTCCTTCCGGCGCAATCTAAAAACCTTTCTGAATCTATTTGAACAATCCAGCCTGGTCTGATAGGTTTGGGGTTTGGCTTTGATTTTAACATAGTTTTAATTGTATTATTATTATATTATATTGGGCATAATTATTTAATCTTTTTAACTTTTGTATTTATATTTTGATATTTATTGCCCTGTACACCGCCCTGAGTCCTTCGGGAGAAGGGCGGTATAAAAATTTAATAAATAAATAAATAAATAAATAAATAAATAAATAAATAAATAAATAAATAAAGAAAGAAAGAAAGAAAGAAAGAAAGAAAGCTCATCTGCGGAAGGAAGCAACAAGTCCTCCAAAATCTCTTGGTAGATGGCTGCATTGACCCTGGACTTAATGAAGCACAGTGGACCAACACCAGCAGATGACATGGCTCCCCAAATCAACACAGACTGTGGAAACTTCACACTGGACTTCAAGCATCTTGCAGTGTGTGCCTCTCCATTCTTCCTCCAGACTCTGGGTCCTTGGTTTCCAAATGAGACGCAAAAGTTGCTCTCATCAGAAAAGAGGACTTTGGACCACTGAGCAACAGACCAGGTCTGTTTTTCTTTAGCCCAGGTAAGATGCTTCTGACATTGTTTGTTGTTCAGGAGGGGCTTGACAAGAGGAATATGACATTTGAAGCCCATGTCCAGGATCCGTCTGTGTCTGGTAGCTATTGATGCACTGACTCCACCCTCAGTCCACTCCTTGTGAAAGTCTCCAACACTTTTGAATCACTTTTGAATGGCCTTTTCCTGACAATCCTTTCCAGGCTGCAGTCATCCCTGCTGCTTGTGCACCTTTTTCTTCCACACTTTTCCCTTCCACATAACTTTCTATTAATGTGCTTTGATACAGCACTTTGGGAACATCCAACTTCTTTTCAATTACCTTTTGAGGCTTTCCCTCCTTATGGAGGGTGTCAATGATGGTTTTCTGCACAACTGTCAGGTCAGCAGTCTTCCCCATGATTGTGATTCCTACTGAACCAGACTGAGAGACCATTTAAAGGCTCAGGAACCCTTTGCATGTGTTATGGGTTAATTAGCTGATTAGAGTGGGACACTTTGAGCCTAGAATATTGCACATTTTCACAATATTCTAATTTTCTGAGATTGTGGATTTGGGGTTTTCATGAGCTATATATTAGTTTCCCCTTTTAAGTTGCATTACTGAAATAAATGAACTTTTGCACGATATTCTAATTTTTTGAGTTTCACCTGTATATATAATTCACAGACATCTGTGATTATAGTGCCAAGGACCGTTCCATTCACTCATGCCGAAGAAGAGCAAATTATTCCCAGATAATTGAGCAAGTCCTTTCCCTGGACATCTCAAAAGAATCCACACCATAATTGTTCTTCAATTGAGAACAAATCTAATTTATCCATGAGGATAATTTTTTGTGGATTTTATCCACCAAAATTTCTTGGTGCAACATTCAAAATGGATCTCATAGTTACTTTTATACAGAATAGAACAGGTAACCCTAAGTAGGACCACCCTATGGATACAATAAGAACAGAGAATTATTGAGGTTTCTGATTCTTACCACCACAAGGTAAAGCTTAATAATGGCTCTACCTCATGATCACTCAGATTCATCCTTTGTCTTCCTTCAGCAATACTCTAGAGATCTCTTGACCCTTATTAGCTTTCTCAAAAATTATATCCAAGCAACATGATATAACATCTAAAGGGAGTGCCAAGAGTGATGAGTAAATGGGAAGTCACATGTTCGTAGTCCTGTCCTAAGCTCCTGTCATCTCTCTATTACTGGCCTTGTCTGAACTGTGCACTTAATCTCTGAAGCAGTTGCCAATTTCTTTTAGAACCCTGCAGTCACTGGGGGAAGACAACTGAATAGGCCCTGCCTCCCTCTAGAAAGGGGTAACATAGGAAAATGTTAAGGTCACCAGAGTGTGATATAACCATGACAAAGGGGGTAAAAATGTTCCTTCTTGAATTAACATTGCCTCTGCTCTGACAAAGAAACTGTCTGGTGTGTGGCCTCTGTTTCAAGTCAGGCCATATGTATCCTAAGACAGGCCCATAGCCTATATGATGGGTATAACCTCATAAGATGCTTCCAAAACCAGCCCTAGGGACGACAAATTAAAGTACTCCAGGATATACTCTTGGGCAACTTTCCAGACAACTTTAAGAGGGTCTCCAGCAGTTCAGGGAGGGACATTGCTGTGTAGCAGGGAGATTGATGCATCAGCAATAACCCCAACTGCTCCCACAAGCCCACCTTCAGAATTAGGAAATCACAACCAACAACCTGTGAAATAGGACTCTTGAATGATAATTGCTATCCTCTTCAGCTGTCTGTGGCCTCAGCTGGTCCTATACTGAGATACGACAAAGCACATTTCAAAACTGTTGCTTACCCTATTCTAGCAGATTGTGTCCAAATTAATAGGTAGAATTTATTTAAATTCAGATAATACAGAATCAGTTTGTATTATACTTTATTCATGTCACATAGAATAAATTCAAGATAGACATACAAAACATCATTTGGAGCTCCTTGTCTACTTTGTCTGATGTTATATTAAAAACTATGATTAATTAATATATCAAAAATAGAGTACAATCATTACTTAATTCTTTAGGTAGATTACATAACAACAACAATAACAATTTTATTATCTATATAAGAACTGCTTACATCCTGCAATGATATCTTTAAGAACATCAGACATCGACATCTAGCTATCCCAACTCTTTGAGAAGAACTCAATAGGTGGATAAAAATGCCAAATCCAGTCTAAACAACTGGCTGACTGGGCAATGAACAATACAATTACATCAAGATCTATTAAGTTTTATAATTTGCTTTAATCATTTGGACATAATTAAATAAAAAATATCATAAAACTATATGCATTATCATACTGTACAGGAGAGTTCTAAACATAAAATGTAGCTCATAATGATATATGTTTCTCTGCAAATCAGAACTATAGAAATATTTTTTGATGAAACTTAAGATCTTGGGAACATCGAAATTTCTAGTGAGCACCTTAATTGCTCCTTTAAAATCTTTGTTTCTCAAAGAGTATATGAGTGGATTGACAACCGGAGTTACCACTGAATAAATGAGTGACACAAGCTTCTATCCAATCTGGGTCCTCATTTTACCTACCTCGGAAGGATGGAAGGCTGAGTCAACCTTGAGCCTGGTGGGATGCGAACCTGCACTAATGTGTAGATGATTGCAGAAAAGTAAAAACTGATTACAAAGAGATGTGAGGAACATGTGGAGAAAGCTTTCTTCTTTCCTTCAGTAGAACAGATCCTGAAGATAGTCCTCGATATATAAAAATAGGAAGTTAGAGTCAATCCACAACTACCCATGCCATACACCACATCTGCAACCATTGTTGTAAAATGATTTCTACTTGAATCTGAACATGCAAGATCTAATACTGGAGGAATATCACAGAAGAAATTATTAATAACATTGGAATCACAAAATGAAAGGTGCAACATACTGTAAGTCCAGTATGTACAGCAGTATTTATCACTCCAGTAATCCATACAATGGCTGCTTTGCAAACACATACTTCCTTCCTCATGATAATGGTATAATGCAAAGGATGGCAGATGGCAGCATAGCATTCAAAAGCCATAAATGAGAGAAGGACCAACTCTGACCCCAAGGCTTAGATAATAATAAAAAAAAAAAACTTGTGTGATGCAGCCATAAAATGAAATAGTATTTCTATGAATCCAGAGACTTTGAAGTAACTTAGGAATTGTAAGGACATGGTGGCTCAGTGCGTTAGGATGTTGAGCTTGTCGATCAGAAGGTCGGCAGTTTGGTGGGTCGAATCCCGAGTGCCGCATAACAGAGTGAGAGCCTGTTACTCGTCCCAGCTTCTGCCAACCTAGCAGTTCAAAAGTACATAAAAATGCAAGTAGAAAAATAGGGACCACTACGGTGGGAAGGTAACAGCATTCCATGCATCTTTGGCATCTAGTTATGCTGGCCACATGACCACAGAGACATCCTCAGACAAGCACTGGCTCTTTGGCTTTGAAACGGTGATGAGCACTGGGCCCTTGAGTTGGAAACAACTAGCATACATGTGCGGGGGAACCTTTACCTTTAGGAATTGTAACTGAGATAGACAATATATTTACTAAGGATAAATTGAATATGAGGAAATACATGGGTGTGTGAAGTTTCTTGAAAATAGATATGGTAACGATCAGGAGAAAACTGGCAGTTATAGCTACAATATAGATGAATGCAAATAGCCAGAAAAGAAGAATCTGCAGTTCAGCAGAATCAGTGAAAAATCAGGATAAACTCTGTAATGGCAGAATGTTGTTTTTTTATTTCAGCAACTTTGACTCCAGTGACTCCTAGAAAGATACAGTATGTTATTAATTCTTTAATGGTGTAACCACCCCATCATTTGTAATATTAAAGGTACTTAATGTATGAGTACAAAGGATTTTTAAAAAGTATTTTACTCTGACAATTCATGGTCGGTGAAGATGATCAGATTCATCCACTCTGAAATAAATTGCTTTATGAATTCCTGTCTGCTTGCATACATAAAAACCTTGATCTTGATATTTACCGTAAAAATCATGATTTTTCATAAATTATTCCCATTTCAGATCACATACCAAACAATAGACAGATATTTTTAGAAAGTGTTATATAACCTGCTAACTTAAAAGAGCCCTGGATCCAATGACTTATGCAGTCTTAAAGATCCCAAACAAACTTAGATTCTTCTGCTTTCAGTCTGGATCAAAACAAGCCAGTATAATTTCCTAAGATTATGTAAAGTTTTGTTTCAGAAAATTGATTCAAGGAAATCTAAACAATTCTTCAAAAATCAAACTACATTCCTAAGTCTTATTATGTGATAATATAACATTCAGTTCCTAACCAATTACAATCACTTCAGTTAACAATAGAAGAAAATGAGAAAAAATGGAAACTAGTATGCACAATATACTATTTTGAATAGTCCTCTAAAAGAGACTCCTGACCATAAACAGCAAAAGGAAGATCATTGTATATTTGCTTGTAAGATTTTTTTCCTCTGTGTGTATTTGTGAATCACCCTTATCCAATATGCACATCCATTATGCACATTATGCACATTTATTTTAAAATCATTGCTATCTAATTTAAAGGCAACATACACCAAGAAGTATCTGTGATTCTTTCAGGATAATTTAATTTTCATAGAAAGGACAGCCAATATAGACCATAAGCACACTAGAGAAAAACGTTGCATCATCAACAGCATATCTTTAGTAATAAACTGAACCCATTTTCCACATTAGGACAGGAAGGCTTGGAGGAACACTGTCCATGGAGTCACAATGGGTTGGACACAACTTTGCAACTAACAACAACAACAAATAATAAACCATTCTTCACTTTTCTGTCTTGCTCTTTTCTATGCCACCTCTCTGTCTCTTCTTATTCCCACTTATTTTAATATCCTAATAAATGTTTGTTGTCCAATGTCATTACTCTAGGATAGGGGTAGGGAACATTGGCTCTTTTATGACTTGTGGACTCCAACTCCCAGAATTCCTGAGTCCACATGGCTGGTTCAGGAATTCTGGGTATTGAAGTCAGAAGTCATAAAAGATTCCCTACTCCTGCTCTATGACACGGTTATATGCAGGAATGTCTATGGAGGTTTCCAGAATTTGAAACTGATATACAAAAGGATAGTTACATTTTTGACCCTAGGCCAACCAAATGAGGCTGTCAAAGTTCTGTCTCAGTGCCTAAAAGGCTTGTGGGTTTGGATATCATGGAATCAATCATGCCAAATAACTATGGATTTTTAAACCACCTGGATCTAAGAATATTCCATCTTTGACCTTGGTTAGTACACATCCTGCAGATCTTCCTGGATTCATAGCTCCTGCATGAAGAATATATGTCAACTGTTTCTAGGAAGGCCTTGGGCATAATTGCATTTGGTGTATCAGTTTTGCTCTCTCAGATTGTGGGGCTATTCAGACAATCACTCATTCCCTAGATACCATACAACTTGATTACTGCACTGTTCTCCACATGGAGCTACCATAAGAAAACACGTAGAACCCTCAGCTAGACCAGAATGTGATGGCATGGGCAGTAATGGGCATGTTTCGGTATGCCCAATTAACACCTTTACTTCAAAAGCTGCACTGGTTGTCAATTGCTTCTGGGTGTGATTCAAGTGCTGGTAATTTAAACCCCTTATAGCATGGTCACATTCACATGAGAGACAACCTAGCTTCCACAACATCTCCCTGGCTGACCTGAAAGTTTGGTCAAATGGTTCCTTGTGTTAAACAATGTCCTCTTTCATTGTGCTCTGTAAGATCTCTACAGTAGCAGCTACTCTCTGGAACAATGTTACCCCAAGACCTAGATGGCCTCTATTCTGCCCTTTTTTAGAAGTTTGAAGCCTGGGTTTTACCCAAGCCTTTGGGGAAGCTCCTTGCTTCATCATACTTGCCATTTAAAAGGGAAAAAAACAAACAAACATATTATTGATTTTATTGTTATTTATTTTATTGTCATGAGCTACCCAGAGCCATGGAGAATTAGATGGCATACAAATTCAATTTATTGTTGTCTTTGTTATTTGTATTTTAAATATGATAAAATTGATGAAGAGATTAGATATACAGTATCGATACTATAACCAACAAAATAAGCAAAGGACATTTATTCTAAAAACTAATTTATTGCATGGTTAGCTTAATTATGATGAAGTCCCAAAGGTCAGTTTCCCAGTGGCACCATCACTTTATGTAAAAAAGTCCCCTGACTAGTCATTACTTTGGTTCACAAAGTATATTCCTAACTGAACCAACTCAGTTGTCATCAGAAATTATACTCCTTGGAAGGAATAGGACCTGATCCGTTGCAAATGCCAAAGTTGAAATAATTCTAAACTTCAAGAAGGAAATTTCAAGAAAAAGGAGTCAACAATAGCAATGATGGCAAGCATTATAATTTTCCTTTATCCTAGCTATTTCTTCCATATATTTACCCCAATTTCATCAAATAAAGTGAAGGCTTCTATTAAATGTTTGTACACCAAATAATTTCATTTGGATATAGATTAAGAACTACAGATATCCTACAGAAAGTATACTCTTTGCAATTAGGGTCATACGTTGGGAATCATTAATTTGTAACTAGGCAAAGTCCCACATGTTGTAGTTGCCTACCTTTACCATGAAAATGTGTTCCCAGTCCATTGCAATAAGTACCATATCAATAGAAGAGAATATATGCATTTAGGGTTGAAATATGTAGTCCTTGGTGTTTGGGAAATAATTCAAAGCAATAGTAGAAACTGAAACATTATTTCCATCTGTAATTACTAATCATTATACCATTAAGTATATGAGTCCATTTATAACTGACTATCACCTGTATGTGGTTAGGAGAAGGGGAGGAGGAATTACTATCATCTACTGAAATAACTTTTGATTAGAACCAAATAATCTTTCCTGCAAGGATATTTTTTCCAAGTGAAAATAAAACTCAGTGAAAGAGATCTACTCAGTTGTCTATTCTACAATTTTAAAATAAAATAAGAAATAGAATTATAGCTGAAACAAAGATTTTTTTTCATTCTTATCATGTGACCTGGGCAAGTAGAAGTCAAATGAAATTGCTTTGGGGATAATTTAACTCACCTTTCACAACTGACCAAGGAACTTTCTCCCACTCCTTCTCTTTCTGCTTTTTTGTTTGTTGTTGTTGTTGTTGTTAGTTGCGAAGTCGTGTCTGACCCATCGCGACCCTATGGACAATGTTCCTCCAGGCTTTCCTGTCCTCTACCATCTTCTGGAGTCCATTTAAGCTCACGCCTACTGCTTCAGTGACTCCATCCAGCCACCTCATTCTCTGTCGTCCCCTTCTTCTATTGCCCTCAATCTTTCCCAGCATTAGGCTCTTCTCCAGTGAGTCCTTTCTCCTCATAAGTTGGCCAAAGTATTTGAGTTTTAGCTTCAGGATCTGGCCTTCTAAAGAGCAGTCAGGGTTGATCTCCTCTAGGACTGACCGGTTTGATCGCCTTGCAGTCCAAGGGACTCGCAGGAGTCTTCTCCAGCACCAGAGTTCAAAGGCCTCAATTCTTTGGCGCTCAGCCTTTCTTATGTTCCAACTTTCACTGCCATACATTGCAACTGGGAAGACCATAGCCTTGACTATACACACTTTTGTTGATAGGGTGATGTCTCTGCTTTTTAGTGTGCTGTCTAGATTTGCCATGGCTTTCCTCCCCAGGAGCAAGCGTCTTTTAATTTCTTGACTACAGTCCCCATCTGCAGTGATCTTGGAGCCCAGGAAAATAAAATCTGTCACTACCTCCATTTCTTCCCCATCTATTTGCCAGGAATTGAGAGGGCCGGATGCCATGATCTTGGTTTTCTTAATGTTTAGTTTCAACCCAACTTTTGCACTCTCCTTCTTCACTCGCAACAAGAGACTCTTCAGTTCCTCTTCACTTTCTGCCATTAGAGTGGTATCATCTGCATATCTTAGGTTGTTGATATTTCTTCCAGCAATCTTAATTCCAATTTTTGACTCCTCTAGCCCTGCCTTTCTCATGATGTGCTCTGCATATAAGTTAAATAGGCAAGGCGACAGTATACAGCCTTGCCGGACACCTTTCCCAATTTGGAACCAATCAGTGGTTCCGTGTCCAGTTCTCACTGTTGCTTCTTGGCCCGCATATAGGTTTCTCAAGAGACAAATAAGATGTTCTGGTACTCCCATCTCTTTAAGAACTTGCCACAGTTTGTTATGATCCACACAATCAAAGGCTTTAGCATAGTCAATGAAGCAGAAGTAGATGTTTTTCTGGAACTCCCTAGCTTTCTCCATGATCCAGCGTATGTTGGCAATTTGATCTCTAGTTCCTCTGCCTCTTCGAAATCCTGCCTGTACTTCTGGTAGTTCTCGATCCACATACTGCTGGAGTCTAGCTTGTAGGATTTTAAGCATAACTTTACTAGCATGAGAAATGAGTGCAATGGTGCGATAGTTTGAACATTCTTTGGCACTGCCTTTCTTTGGAATTGGAATGTAAACTGATCTTTTCCAATCCTGTGGCCACTGTTGAGTTTTCCAAATTTGCTGGCAAATTGAGTGTAGCATTTTTACTGCATCGTCTTTTAAGATTTTGAATAGCTCAGCTGGAATACTGTCACCTCCACTAGCTTTGTTGTTGCTCAGCTTTTCTAAGGCCCACTTCACTTCACATTCTAGGATGTCTGGCTCGAGGTCAGTGACCACCTCATTGTGATTATCAGGGACGTTAAGCTCATTCTTGTATAGTTCTTCTGTGTAATTTTGCCATCTCTTCTTAATCTCTTCTGCCTCTGTTAGGTCCCTGCCATTTTGGTCCTTTATCATGCCCATTTTTGCATTGAACGTTCCCTTCATTTCTCCAATTTTCTTGAAAAGATCTCTGGTCCTCCCTATTCTATTGTTTTCTTCTATTTCTTTGCACTGTTCATTTAAGAAGACATTCTTATCTCTTCTAGCTATTCTCTGGAATTCTGCATTCAATTGGGCGTATCTTTCTTTTTCTCCCCTGCCTTTTGCTTCCCTCCTTTCCTCAGCTATTTGCAAAGCTTCCTCAGACAGCCATTTTGCTTTCTTGCATTTCTTTTTCTTTGGGATGGTTTTAGTTGCTACCTCTTGTACAATGTTGCGAACCTCTGTCCATAGTTCTTCAGGCACCCTGTCTATCAGATCTAATTCCTTAAATCTATTTGTCACCTCTACTGTATATTCAACGGGGATATGATTTAATTCATACCTGACTGGCCTGGTGCTTTTCCCTACTTTCTTCAGTTTAAGCCTAAACTTTGCAACAAGAAGCTCATGGTCTGAGCCACAGTCAGCTCCTGGTCTTGTTTTTACTGACTGTATAGAGCTTCTCCATCTTTGGCTGCAGAGCATATAGTCAATCTGATTTCTGTGTTGACCGTCTGGTGATGTCCATGTGTAGAGCCGTCTCTTGGGTTGTTGGAAAAGAGTGTTTGCTATGACCATCGTATTCTCTTGACAAAATTCTATCAGCCTGTGCCCTGCTTCATTTTGTACTCCAAGGCCAAACTTGCCTGTTATTCCGGTTATCTTTTGGCTTCCTACTTTAGCATTCCAATCCCCCATGATGATAAGGACATCATTTCTGGGTGTTAGTTCTATAAGGTGCTGTAGGGCTTTATAGAACCGGTCAATTTCATCCTCTTCAGCACCGGTGGTTGGGGCATAGACTTGGACTACTGTGATATTGAATGGTTTGCCTTGGATTCGAACTGAGATCATTCTGTCATTTTGAGGATTGTATCCCAGTATTGCTTTTCCTACTCTTTTATTGACTATGAAGGCTACTCCATTTCTTCTGAGGGATTCTTGCCCGCAGTAGTATACCTGATGGTCATCTGAATTAAATTCACCCATTCCTGTCCATTTTAGTTCGCTGATACCTAAGATGTCGATGTTCAGTCTTGTCATCTCTTGTTTGACCACGTCCAGCTTGCCTTGATTCATGGATCTTACATTCCAGGTTCCTATGGAGAAAAAATCTTTACAGCATCGGACTTTCCTTTCACCACCAGACATATCCACAGCTGAGCGTCCTTTCGGCTTTGGCCCAGTCGCTTCATTCTTTCTGGCGCTACTAGTACTAGCCCTCTGCTCTTCCCCAGTAGCATATTGGACGCCTTCTGACCTGAGGGGCTCATCTTCCAGCGTCATATTGTTTTGCCTTTTGGTACTGTCCATAGGGTTTTCATGGCAAAGATACTGGAGTGGTTTGCCATTTCCTTCTCCAGTGGATCACGTTTTGTCAGAACTCTCTGCTATGACCTTTCCGTCTTGGGTGGCCCTGCACGGCATAGCTCATAGCTTCATTGAATTACGCAAGCCCCTTCGCCACGACAAGGCAGTAATCCATGAAGGGGCTTTTTTGTTAGAATGGTACATAAGCAGTAATTGGGTACTTTCAAACAACTTTCACTCATTTCTTCTGAAGAGGCAGGTTTTCTGAAAAGATTTCTAAACAACTAATCACATTGCCACTCTCTTTCCCTTCTTAAGAGTTGAATTCTGGAGTAATTCAGAACAGTCTAGTTCTTCATACAACATAACATATTCTTATTCCTTTATTTCTTTATGGTTTGTGTGTGTATACAATAGAACAGCTGGTTTACATAACACAGAGATAGTACATTGAGTGACCCTAACAATCTAAGATAATCCTTCAGACTTTAGTTCTTCTAAAAAAATGGAATTTGAGTTCATTTTATAATGGCTTAGCATTTCCTGAAGGAAAGATGGATCAAATAATAATCAGGAAAATCTGGTTTCTCTATATTAAATAGAATGATAATTTTTCCACATTTTATTGTATCCATATTGTTTGTGAATTATAAACATATAATGTCATTAGATGTTAATTCTCTTGCTGAAAGAATTAAGAAAAGTTGTCACATGTACAACACAACTTTATGATTAGCCCTTGGGCCATATCAAAGTGCAAAGTTCCAGCAAGAAATTGTTACTGAAATTTGATAAATGCAATTTAAAATGGAATTTTATAAAATACAATTTAAAATGGAATTAAAATAAATACAATTTAAGATGAAATAGTAATAAAATACAATCTAAAATGAAATTGTAATAATGTACAATAATCTAAGATATAGATACAATATGATAACATTATATTTAGGAGTCGCCCTTGCAATCTACCCCAATCAGTCCCACATATGCAGATCTCAACCGGATCATTTTGTTTAAGTACTGTGCTACGTTAAATGTTATTTTCAAGTTCTGGCTGGACATAAGGTAAGTTATTTTAATGTGGGGATCCCAATGGGTCATTCATTTGGTATATAGACCAAGATACCTGTCTCTCACCCTCTTTATACAGACAACAGTCAAATAGGATGTGAGCCTGGTCCTCTACTTCTGCCGCTCCGCAAATGTAGAGATGTTCATTGTACGGTATAACATGAAATCTCCAATATCTGACCATTGTGTCAAGCTATTCAAATCTCACTCTCATAAATATCTCCCTAAGATGTTTTGGGAGTTGTAACTTCAAATAACTGTCTACTTGAAAAGTATGTTTGTATTTACTCAGCCGTTTCAAGTTACCCACCTTACTAAGGATAGCTATATCAGTATGTGCTTCTATATCCTTAATTCTTTGGGCAACTCTTTTTTTAGATTGTTCTCCTGTTATGCAAGAGACAGGAAGGCCACAGCTTCTTATAAAATTTTTTAGTTTGGTAATCCAGTAGATTTGTGAATGTAGTTTTATTTGCTCTAGTAGGCATAATTTGGGGAGTTTATCAGTCTCTATTTCATTAACTTTGCACCAGTAGTTATAAGCTCTAATTTTAGATAATGCCTGAATTGTATGAATTCCCAATTCAGCTCTTCTTGGATCTACACCCAAAATACATCCCAAATGCTGGGACTGTGTTTGTTCTAGGACTGTGGTTGAGTAAAGACCCCAAATTTCTGCTCCATACAAGAGCATTGTGTTAAACTTAGCCTTATAAACCTTGATTAATGGGGCTAGGGACCCTGGGTAACTATGGTTCTTTAGTTTGAGCAGTAAATTCAAATGGGCTTTTGCTCTAAATGTATTCTGTTGATGATGGCAGGCCCAAGATCCAGTTTTGGAAAAAGTTACGCCCAACTATACAAAGGTGTTAACCTGCTCAATTGGTCTACCATCTAATTGCCACTTTTGTCTCTGATGGTTTTTTCCAAACACGATTGTTTTTGATTTAGATTTGCTAATGATTAGGGAGTTATCCTGGCAATAAGAGCTGAATCTTCTTAATAGCCTACACAATCCTACTTGTGAGTATGATAATAAAATCATATCATAAGCATAAAGCAGGCTGTTACAGTAAGTATTTAGGATCATCAGCATGTGTAGCATGGTATTCTTCATTAACCCTGGAAAGTCATTGGTGTATAAATTAAATAATAATGGGGTCAGGATACACCCTTGCCTTATCCCTTTATTTGTGTGAATCCTGTTAGTCAGGGCCCCATTAACCCCATACCGCACCCTCAAACAGGTACTTGTGTAAAGGGCTTTAATCAAAGCCAGGAGTCTGGGTTCTATTTTAAGAGATGTCAATTTACTCCATAGTATGTCTCTATTTACCATATCAAATGCTGCTGTAAGGTCTATGAAAGCAGCAAACAGGGGTCTCCTCTTATAGGCATATCTGGCAATTAGATGGTTCAAGACAAAGCAGTTATCAATAGTAGATCTGTTTTGTCTAAAACCAGCTTATTCTTCTGTGAAGATGTTGTTTTCCTCTACCCAGATTTCAATTCTGTTCAAAAGGTACCTAGCATATATTTTTGCTACAATGCCAATCAGGCTGATGGGCCTATAATTACTAGGATCCTTTTTATTCCCTTTTTTATATATAGGGACAACTATTGTTATCTTCCACCCATCTGGTATATGGCAGGTGTTATTTATGTGTGTAAAAAACCCTGCTAATACAGGGCCCCAACAGTTGGGAAATTTCTTAAATAATTCTGCTGGTAAAAAATCCTCACCTGGGGCTTTATTGCTCTTTAAGCTTTTAATGATCTGTATCTCCTTTTCTGAGATTAGTGGCCAAGGGGGGGGAGTTCTAGGATTTACCAAATCACTGTTTAAAAATAATTTCTTTACTGGTTCGGTGGGGGCAAAGAAGCACTGATAATAATTCTCCCAGTCCTCAGCAGAGATTGGTATGTCAAACGCAAAACTCCATTCCTTCAGGATACCTGCTAAGTGCCAAAATAATGCTAAGTTATGACTTCCGACAGCCAACTCAAGTTCTGACCAGATTGAAATGGCAAAATGTTTTTTTTCTTTAATGGGTTTAATAGGTTTTTTTATATTCCCTTCTTGTGTGCAGCATCTTAGTTTGTATATGGGCAGTAGGATTCCTCTGGGCAAACCTCATGACTTCAATTTCATTTTCAGTCACTGACAATCAGGATCAAACCAGCAAGGTCTACCCACTCGGGCTCTTTTTGTAGCAGGTTTAGCTGTAGCAAAATCACAATTTTATGCAAATATACTAATATTTAATTTAAAACTATTTACTTCTGTAGAATACCAGCATCAACAGCATTGAAATAAAGAACAGTACAGCCATAATAGAGTTCATCCTGGTTGGTCTATCAGCAACAGTATACATTCAGATATTTCTCTTCTGCATATTCATAACCATCTATGTTACAGCCCTAAGTGCCAACTTCACCCTCATCCTAACCATATGGACTTTCAGGAAACTCCACACACCCATGTATTTCTTCATTGTCAATTTGTCCTTAATGAACGTATTCTCTATTTCAATTACAATACCTAAATTGCTCCAGAGTTTCTGGACTGGAAGGAAGACCATCTCATTTCATGGTTGCCTTACTCAGGCCTATATGTTTATATGGGCTCTAGGGACAGAATCTCTGCACCTCTCCTGTATGGCTTTTGATCGTTATGCTGCTATCTGTCACCCTTTGCAGTACCCCATGATCATGAGGAAGGAAGTGTGTGTTTGCATAGCTATTGGAGTGTGGGTGGTAGGTCTAATTAATACTTCAACTCATTCTGGACTGTTGAATCAGCTGTCTTTTTGTAACTCCAATGTTATCAATCATTTCTTTTGTGACCTTCCCCCTTTATTGCGTCTCTCATGCTCAGTTCCAACTCTAAATGTCATTGTCTTATCTGCCACAGATTGGATATTAGGAGTTGGTTCTTGTGGGTGCACTATAATATACTATTTTTTTATAATAAGAACAATTTGCAGAATCCGTTCCACTGAAGGGAAGAAGAAAGCATTTTCCACTTGTTCCTCACATTTTATTATAGTCAGTATTTTTTACACCTCTGTAATCTATACTTATATCAGGCCAACTTCAGCCTACTTTCCAGAACAAGATAAGATTGTTGCTCTCCTTTATTCAGTGGTAACTCCTCTTGCTAATCCATTCATATATTCGCTGAGAAACAAGGATTTTAAGGAAGGATTGAAAACACTTAAAGGAAGAATCCAGCTATTGAGTAGGCTTCAAAACTGAGAAAACAAAAAATGTTAACAAAACCGCTTAATAGAAGCCAACACATTCTACATAAATAGAACAGTTTTTCATTTTATACATTTGTATCTCTAAATTCTATTCTATTATGTTCCCCATGTATAATGCTTGTATTTATTTCTGTGTATGTGGATTTAATAATTCTGAAAGTAAGTAAATACTGGGGGAAAAACTTATAGATGCTTAATATTTTTTCCCTAAGTTTGAAATATAGAGCTCAGCAAATGATTTCACTCAAAAGGGACCCTCACTAATATACAATCCTTTATGCTTATGATTTTTCCTACTTAGAATTCTAGTGAAAGTGCCATGCTTACCACAAGGTATCATCTGAGTTGGAGTAGCAGGTTTTGGAATGCATATCTTGTGTCCTGATGGTTTGTGCTCCAGTATTATTAAACACTGAGTAGGAAGCTTATATTTATTGTGCATTCAAAAACATCAATACAATTCTTCTTAAACTATTTTGTGCCTTCATGTTTTAAAATTGTATTTTGTATTTAGGTAGTAAACAATATACATTGCCAGATCAGCAAGATCACTTAATTTTTGAAAAATAAAAATGTTTCTTTCAATTATATTTATTTATTCAATTCAGATAATATATTTTTATTCAGAAGCTATCAATGAAGCTTGGTAAAAAATATTATATCAATATCAATCTTTGTTTGACTCAGATAAGAAAATGAGTGTGTGTGTGTCAGAACCCAAATTCTAAAGGGACTCTTTTCTTTAACTCAAACTCTATTCTCTCTATATGTCTGGGTTCTGCCATGCTCCTGGAGGGAAGGGGGGAAAGCACTGTGGGTTATTGCTTTATTTTCCTCTGTCACTACACTGTAACACTTTGCTGTTTTTGCATACTTCCTCTGTGAACTATCTCTTCCCCTTGATATCAGCTAGAAGGTGGGAGGAGAAAGGAATGTGCCTCCAGCAACTGGTTTATCTCTGCATCGGAAGGGAAGGTATGAAGAGCCGATAAAACATCGCTGCAACCCTGAGACAGCCTGTCATTATCTACTCTTCCCACAATGGACTTAACTTAACACTTGAACTGACCAGATGAACTGTGGGGTGTGATTTGCTTGGGACACTTTTTAACCTATTGATCTGAGCAGGAAACCCTCAGATTCTGTCTATTATCCCTGCTGTCAGCTTCTCCTAATAAAAGTTCCTTTTGGAAGAAGAACCTGCTTCAATGAGTTCTGCTTTCTTAGGATGAGGTTTTGAAGTGGGCCCTGACATTAGACAGGATCTGCAGTAATAGTTAGCCTGAAAGGAAAACCCTTACAAGGGGAGTAAGCAAACCATGTCAAACAATGGAACACAGAGAGAGGAATCTGCTGCAAGGGGAACCCTTCTCCAGGACAGACACCTGTAAACACTCCACTTCCAGATTCTCCACCTCTTCGGAAGAGGAGGAGATGAGAGAGTGCTGTCACAAGGTTAGAAGGTCAATGGGTGTTGGAAAGAAGGATGACTGGGGTAAGAATGTCAGGAAGGTGACACTAAGATGGGGCAGTCATCAACTAGGCTGGAATGAGGAGAGGGAAAGGTCCCTCCATCTCAGCGAGGACAAGGAGTATCACTCAGAACATTCCAGCCAGTTGTTAGAACAGGCAATTGGCATGATAAAGATAGCCCTTGACTCCATGAAGGAGGATAAAGCTGAACCCTACTGAGGCACCATCCACCTGGGGTGCAGTAAGAAAGGAAATGGAGGGGAGCCTGAACCTGAGATTTTAGACCTAGAAGAAGAAACCAGTGAGCCCACCACAGTCACCACTTCTGCGGCCACCCCACATGACATGGAAGCCGCAGACAGAGTGGGGAAATGACACAAATGGAAAAAAAAGGCACACTCCATCCAGACGTTCCCTCCACTAGATTTGAAATTCCATGCAGAGTCATGGTGACAGGGATTCTTCCTAACCCAGGTGCTAAAACTACATGGAGGAGTACAGCCGAGACATCCCCACCAATTGCTCCAGAATTTGCTTTGTACAAGCTGCCGTGGATGGCATTGCAGCAGACTGGGTCATAGACCTGTATGATGCTGACACTCCAGAGCTACTAATCGTGACCTCTCAGTTAGGCAGATAATCGCCCGGCCGCCCTATTTAGGGTAACTCGTTCCCTCCTTAATCAGGAGGTGAGGTAGGAGCCCTTACAGGGGCGGGCCGAGGAGTTTAGCTAGCATCTGGCGGACAAAATTGCTCAGATTCGGGCCAGTTTGGACTCTGACTGGGCAATGCTAGTGCTTCAACAAACCCTAGATGACCACATAGAGACTATATTGTTCGTGGTAACCCCTGACATGGAGTGTCTCATAATCTTAGGCATGGCATGGCTAGCCAAATGGAACCCATGGGTGGACTGGAGAATGGCAGGACTTAGGTTCCCAAAAGGGGAATCAACCAAGGTGATAGGCTAACCCCAAGAAGAGGGGCCCCAAATGAAAAAGCCACAATAGGGGATGAAAAAGCAATACCCCAAATACCAGAGGAGTATAGAGACCTTGCTGAAATATTCAGTGAAGAGAGGTTAGGGTTTGGGATCGGTACACAGACTGTGCAATAGAAATCAGACCAGAGGCAAAGCTTCCCAAGCCTAGACTATACTCCATGAGCCCACAGAAATGCAGAAATTTATTGACAAAAACTTAGAAAAGGGGTTCATTCAACCATCAAAGCCAAAGATGGCTGCTCCTGTATTATTCTGAGAAAAGAAAGATGGAGCTCTTTGCCTCTGCAAGGACTAAAGAGCTTTGAATTCTATAAAGCAAAAGCAATCTATACCCTCTCCCCCTTATGAAGGAAATGCTATCTCACCTTTTGATGAATAAGATTTTTATGAAGCTAGACCTAAGGGAATCATACCATCAAATTAGAATCAAGGAAGGAGATGAGTGGAAAACTGAATTTAATTGTCCCTTGGGGTGCTATCAATTCCGGGTTCTAATTTTTGGGCTGCCATATCCATCCAGCTGGTAAATGATGGACGAAGGGAGCACCTATACCTGGCGTGTGCTTGTTTACCTGGATGACTTCCTTATATATATTAGATGTCAGAAAAGAATAAAATTCTTGAAGAAATGAAAAACAAAATAATTGTAATATATGGTAGGTACACCTTGAAACTGAGCAGTGTATAAATGACTCAAAATTGTAGCATATACAATTAAATAAACAGCTAAATACACTGTGATATATTGGCTCAAAAGAGTACAATAATTGCCAATTGTAAGCATAAGCATACTAGGAACAGCGATACCAACTGGGAAAAAAAATACCATTCAACATTGAAAGACAATTTCAAAATTCTTTTGAGAAAGGCAAAATCTTTGATAGCTTCTTGAATGAGAAGCAAAATACCTTCAAGGAAAAGCAAAGTCTTGTTGCTTCCCAAAAAAACACCTTTGGGTCTCTGATAGAAGCTTTTAAGTTGCAACTTCATCCAAAACGATTCAATATTGGGTTTATTAAGCTGGGTCAAAATTTGATAACACTAATAACAACAATAATACCATTAAACAACAACATCTACTTATTCTGGGTCCTTTGTAAGAACTTGGTAAGTGAATTAAAATGCCAAATCCAGTCTAAACATCTGGCTAACTATTCAAAATGATCTCCTCACTGAAGTCTTAATACAAAGAACTGTATTTAAAATAGTTTATCTGGTAAATGTGTGGTAGCTGTGTTTCTTATCTTTTCCTATTTTCTTAGTTCTGTGTGATTATTGCTATTTTTGTCTGGCCAACCACAAAAATAACATACTTTCAAATTGAATTCTTTGAATTCATAGGAAAAAAATATTTAATGTGAATGGGCATGGTATATTTGTGCATAAGCCTGTTCTTATGAAATAGTGGCATTAATTAATTAAGTTACACTTTGATAATTAATCAATTTCCTTACAATAGTACATATATAGAGAAGCACATACATCTTGGCAAAACTGCAGAATTCTTACAGTTTCTTCCATTATTTTCTGCTGCAATAATTTCCTTGGATTTCTTCTTCTGTGCCTGTGAGTTGTTCTCAAAATTTCAAGTATGCCCATCAGTCCCAAAATGTTTAGAGTCACTGTTATAACATACATTGAAATAACTTACAGTATATGACAACAATGTTCTTGTATTTTAAACAATTTATGACCAGTCACTTAGTGGTCATTTGAAGTTACAATGGATTCTCCAAAAGGTAATTCTGACCCACATTTGAAGTTTCCTCACTCCCCCATTGTTCAGATGATCTTATTTTGGCACTTGGAAACTGGCCCACCATTACAGCTGTAAGTATTGGTCATATGACCCAGATTCACAATCTTATTTCCAGGAAACTGGTGCTTATTTCCAGTTTCCAGCAAAAAATGTCCATTGTGGCACTGGGTTCATTTAATAACTGCAGTGCATACTTAAGAAGTGTGGCATTCAATTTATAACTACCCAGCTCACTGAACGACTGCTGTGAAAAAGGTTGTTGAATTGAGCATGGTTATGTGATGACACATTTATTTATTTATTTATTTATTTATTTATTTGTTTGTTTGTTTGTTTGTTTTTATTTATTTATTTTTGGGACTTATATGCCACTCTATCTCCCAAAGGACTCAGGGCGGCTAACAACAATAAAAAACAATGATACAAAAGTTAAAAGAAATTAAATAAACAGCCCCAATAAATTAGTTAAACTAAACAATTAAAAATTAAAAAAAAAATCAAAACTTTTAAAAAACCCTGTCATCAGTCCAGGTCAGCCTGATGAAAAAGGAATGTTTTAAGGCCATGGCGAAAGGACCAGAGATCCGGGGCCATCCGGAGCTCAAGGGGGAGTTGGTTCCACAGGGCTGGCGATCCCACAGAGAAGAACCTCCCCCTGGGGGTCGCCAGCCAACATTGTCTAGCTGACGGCATCCTGAGGTGCCCTTAAAACCGGCATGATTTACTACTATAATTCTGGTCTCAATTATTGTCATAAGTGGAGAACTGCTTGTATTTATCACAGCTTGTTTGTCCTTAGAACTTGAAACTGTCTAAAAGTTGCAGTAGCCATGCAGAAAGCACTTTTTTCCCCTATGTACATGTGTATGTATAAAGAAAAAAAGCACATAAATGTCATTGTTGGGCCAAGCCAAGAATTATATTCATCTCATCTATTCTGATTAGAAAAAATGGTGAGTTCTTTATTACTAGGTCTGACATTGGATCACTTTCTAAAGAATGCTGTGTCATACTCACAACAGTAACAAAGAAGCTAAATAATCAAAGTAATGTTTATCATTAGTTAAACAAAAAGTTGAATTGTGGTAATACCTCTGACACCATTCAACCCAAACTGAAATTGTTCCTTCAGGACTCTAGATGAAGTCATTGTTGGAATACACTTGAGAAATTGTTCTCTCAGATGCTACTACATATTACTCATGGTATTTCTCATCAATTATATTTTCACAGTATGAATACTGTGCTCTATATTGTACCATTTTTTTAAAAAAAAATTGATCCACTGTAAACTGCTAAAGGGTAGGGGGCTTTTCTCCATAGGTAGAGATTAGGTTCATGTTAAACAATAGTATATGAATAAAGACCTATATTATAGTCTACTATAGCATCATAATAGTAACAAACCTTTCCTCCCAATTGCTTGAATGAATGAACCTTTATGAATGAATGAACCTTTATTGTCAAAGTACAACCATGTATACATTGAGATTGGCTGAGCCTCCCTTCGTGCCCCCACCCCCAACTTACAGTGACACAAACCCTTCATCTTATTACACCATGTGCGCTAATTGCACAATGCACCGGCATCGCAAGTCAATTATGCATAAAGTTTATAAAATTATTTCCCATTCAAAAGCCTAACAGCCCATGGATAAAACCTGTACTTTGTCCCGTTGGTTCGGCTGGCTATACTCCTATATCTCCTACCCCATGGTAGGAGAGTAAAGAGATACCATCCAGGGTGTGAGTCATCCCTGAGAATTTTCCTCACTCTTCCAAGACAGTGAGCCCTGGCGATGTCATCCAGTGGTGTCATGGGACAGCCCACAATGTCTTGTGCTGTGCTCGCCACCCTCTGTAATACTTTCCTATCTGTGGCTGTCAGACCACCATACCAAACCACTATACCATACGAGAGGATGTTCTCTATAGTAGACCAGTAAAACAGGGTCATAAGTCATTGTTCTACCTTGTTCTTCTGCAAGACCCTGAGAAAGTGATTGGGCCTTTCTGGCCACCTGGGTTGTATTAACTTTACAGGTCAGATCTTCGCAGAGGTCGACTCCCAGAAATTTAAAGGAGGAAACTCTCTCCACACAGTCCTCCCCAATGTAAAGTGGGGCAGGTTCCTCCTTTTTCCTCCAGAATTCTAGCACCATCTCTTTCGTCTTGCTGATGTTCAGGTGCAAGTTGTTGTTACAACACCATATGGATAGTTTTTGTACCTCCGCCCTGTATGCTGTCTCATCCCTGCCTGTAATAAGACCCACCATGGTAGTATCATCTGCAAACTTAATTATTGCAGTAGATGGGTCGGATGATACACAGTCATATGTGTACAAAGAGTACAGGTAGGGGCTAAGCACGCAGCCCTGTGGCGAGCCGGTGCAAAGCTTCAGGGGGGGGTGGACAAAGCAGACCTGACCCTCACTGTTTCTAACTGGTCCCTAAGAAAGTCTTGAATCCAACCGCAGATGGAGGGGGAAAATTTCAAGTCAGTCAGCTTCTTGATGAGAGTGCTTGGCAAAATGGTGTTGAAAGATGAGCTATAATCAACAAAAAGCATCCTGACATAGCTTCCAGATTTCTCAAGATGACTTGCTACGGAGTGTAAAGCAATAGCTATGGCATCATCTGTCAACCTGTTCCCCCGTAGGCAAATTGATGTTTATCGAAATCCAGTGGGAGGCATGTCCTGAGATGTTGGAGAACCAGTCTTTCAAAGCATATCATGACTACAGACTTTAATGCAACATGTCTGTAGTCATTCAGGCACTCAACTACAGTTTTCTTGAGGACTGGGACAATGGTAGCTGCTTTCAAGCATGATGGTACACATGGTGTTTGCAAGGAGATGTTAATAATCTTTGTCAGGAACCCTGCTAATTGGTCGGCACAATTCTTAACCACTATCCCCAGCACCCCTTCTGGGCCTGCGGTTTTGCAGGGATTCACAGCCTTCAATACAGTTCTCACTTGGTCTTCAGATAGGGTGAGTTGCTGAAAATCAGAAGGCTGGCCAGAAGAGGCTATGGGGTCCTGTCTTTTTACCTCGTAGTGAGCGAAGAAGTTATTCAGCTCCTCAGCCAACAAGGCATCGGTGTTAACCATGCTCCTTGTACTGCCCTTGTAGGTGGTTAAGTGCTGCAGTCCCTGCCACACTTGCCTCAGATTGTTAATATCAATTAACAACTGCTTAATATCAATTCCTTTTCTAAAGAAACAACTGGGACTGTGTGCAATGTTGATGTTGTAGGGTGCAAGTATTCACACGGTTGCTTCAGAAATCCCATTGATGTATGGGATTGTTGCCCAAGTTGTAGTAGTTGGTAACTCAGAGTCTGAATTGTAGCACCTGATCTTTGCAACAGTACTGGACAAAGTTAGCTGGGTAGCCACTTTGCTTGCATACATGGTGGAGATATGCTTTTTCTTTGGTTTTTATTATCTTTGTGTTACAATGAGTGCTAACCCTTTTAAATAGTGTTCTTTTGCAACTGGTTTTGTGTGACATAGGATGGTTACTTAGATAGTTCAGGATCCGATCAGTGTGGGTGGTCTTATGGTAGACAGTGGTTTAGAGGTTACCATTGGGATGGCGACAAACCAGGAAAGGCAGAATGTTATTGTTCTCCACCTCTGCTGTGAACTGGATGTCTAGATAAATTGAGTTGAGCTTCTGCATGAATTTGACAGTGTCACATTGTTTAATAATGGCGAAGGTGTCATCAACATACCTGACCCAAAATCTGGGTCAGTAGTCAGACATTGCTATGCGTTCAAGATCTTGTAGAACACCTTCAGCAATGACACTTGAGATGGATGATCCCATGGGAGTGCCCTTTACCTGCTCATATATGGTATCTTTAAAAGTAAAATATGTTTGGAGACAAAAACCTAATAATTGGATGTAGTCTTCTGTGCTAGGAGAGTTATTCAAGCTGTAAATAGAACATAATCCAAGTGTCAAATGATCATTAAGTATTTATCATTACATAGAGAAATATGAAAGCCCCTGAATACTCTCAGTATTTCCAGAATAATTGCAGAATAAACAGCTGCTATAAAAATGCATAATTTAAAAATTCCACATGGCCTTACATAAGAAAAGGAAAACACAGAGATATATTTTACTATATTAAATGGTGTCAGATATCCAACAAATTGATTGAATTTCATGTACCATACCTTCGATAGACAGTATCTTGTTTGCCTCAGAAACCAGTAGAATCATGAGTACAGTCCCTTTCCCTAGGAGATGGGCTCCATGTAAAAGGACCCTATAATGATGCCTTTCTCTATTTTTCTCTAAATTTTCTTCCTTGCCCATTAATAGTAACCGTGTATGAGATTTTATTCTAGTTTGTCTACATTATGAAAATGTCTAGGAATTCAATAAAGCAGTCCCATTGATTATAATTCTAATATTGTTGATAACTGAATCAGTGCCATTTATACAAATAAATGATAAAAAATAAGTGTTTACTATCTAAAAGACTTAAATAATCAAAACATAAACTGTAAAACAACATCAGATGAATGGGAACATATTTTGAGGTTTACAAAAAAATGTATATGAGCAGATAAGCAATCCCCATTTTTCCCCTATTGTTAATAACTTTAGATGATTTAAGACATGGACACTTTACTCTCAAGGACCCTAAGCTCAGAACTCACATTAAGGCCAAATCTTATATAACCATCTCTGCTTAAGGTTCTATTTTTTTTCAGGGTGGGTGGGAGTGATGATGGTCCTACTGAGAGTTGTGCTGATTATGCATGTGCTAACCAGAATATGTCATTTGAATTATGATAGCAGGATGCAGGATATTCACATAGTATCCCAGGCAGCATGTTACATTGTAAACCAATGCTGCAATTGACTCAAATATGTGTATGAGGAAAAGTATACATCTAATGTTATTTCATGTCTTCATTACTATATTTTCTCCCTTCATCCTTGGAAAGACTATTTTGTATTTAAGTGGCATCATTATGCGTAGCTATTGTTGCCAGATAATCAGAGATTCTTCAATGTACACATAAATAAACTATTTTCTTTTAATAAAATTAATTTATTTACTCAATTTGTCTTCTGTTTTTATAAAAAGCATAAAGAAACCTAATAAAATAGGTTGTTAGTTAGTTAGTCCAGATAAGAAACGAACATAAGTAATAATATTAGCTTTATTATAAGGTCCATTTCTGTCCATCTCTAAGGTGTGATGCTCATCCCTATTTCTGGACTAAAGGAACTAGCATTGTCTGAAGACATTTTCTGTGGTCATGTGGTTAGCATGGCTGCATGCCAGAAGTGCAAGGAACACTATTACCTTCCTATCAAAGCGATAGCTATTAATATACTTGCATTCACATGCTTTCAAACTGCAAGGTTTGTTGGGACAGGAAAGTGCTCACCCTGTTGCACTGTGCTTGGGTCTTGAACTTGGGCTGTCAGCTTTCCAGCTGTCAAGCTTAACGTCTTTAACCATTAAGCAATTGTGCTCCCAACTGTAATTTTACAATTACAAAACCATGCAAGTTTTAAAATACCACTTCCCTCTTAATTTCACTCACCCCCAAACTAGTGGTGGTGCGTTGTAATAAACTTTCTTCCTCCCCCAATTTCAGATTTAATTTACCAGACCATTGTCAAAGCTGTTGCTTCCCATGGTCATTCCAATATACCATTATACAAATAAACATCAAACCACCCAGACAGCCCACACTAACCAAAATAAGGACCTCAGAAATGTAACAATACATTGATATGTCAGCCTCAGGCTTGAAACCAAACCCATATTTTATCAGCTTTATTGAGCTCTAGAAGAGATGACATAGTTCTTCTATTGGGAGCAGGAGAGGCTATTTCAGATGGTGGGAGATACAACAGAGAAGGCATATTTCCTTAGTCACATAAGATAACAACGTTTAATAGAGACCTAGAGCACATCCACTTTGCAAGTATATAGTGATCCCATGGATATCCAGATTTTTCAAAAAGTTCAAAAAGTGATCTCAAAATGGTGTTCTGATTGATAAGCAGCAGGGCTTTTTTTCTCATAGAATGCTCAGAACGGAGTTCCGGCACCTTTTTTGGACGGAACCTTGTAGGGTAGGCAAGGCGGGTTGTAGGACATGTGTGAGTTCCGGCACCTTTTTCTTTTACAAAAAAAAGCACTGATAAGCAGTATAGTTGCTACAAACTACCAGAACTATAGGTTTTGAAAACTTTTTACAATAGCCATACATCCCTCAAATTGTAGCAATCACATCCTGTTTTAACAATGTCTGGTTTATTCAAGCTATATGTAGAATATAGCTTTACATTGATAATTATTCAGCATTACATCAAGAGAAAAATGTGCAGGCACCTGAATACCATTATTTCCCCCCCCCCCACAATGAATGCAGTATAACATGCTACCATAAAAAACAGTGCATATGTCGGGCCTGGCAAGCCCGACATACGGAGGGGCCGCGGAGCGGCCTGCCCGGGCCCGAAAATCACCGCCGGCGGCCGCGGAGCGCCCCGCCAGGCCCCAGAGTCAGGCGCCAGTGCCCGCATCTTCCTAGACGGCCGGGACAACGCTCGGCCTTCTCCGCGCCTCAGCAACCGCCCGCCCAACGTCCGGGGAAGCCAGAAAGCAACCTACCGGCTTCCAGGGACTCCCGGCGGCGTCTTCCTCGCTCTTCCTCCCTCGGTGGCGCCCGGAACGGAGAGCAGCGACCACGAGGCATCGGCTGCAGCCTCCCAGCCTGGGGCCCGCTTGCCAGCACATTCCACAGCGCCGCGCCGCTCTTGCCGACTCCCGGAAGTGATCAGCAAGTCGGGAGGGAGTGCGGTTGGCGTGCAAGGCCATGGAGCGGCCAGCTGACATTTGGGAGCTGGGGGGAAGGGCAAGGATGCCGTCGCAGAGCAAAAGACCAGAGGGCCAAGGAGCAACTCAAACGGCAGGACAAGGACGGGTGCCAGGAGGGTTCAAGGGGAGGTGGAGACTGCCGGCGAGTTAGGGAGGGGCTCGAGGCACAGCCCTCGTCGGACTGGAGAGACCGGAGAGATGAGGGGGAAAAGGAAAGTATGCGGAGCTCTGGGGGAAAGGAGGGTGGTTTGGGCTGGGGGGTGGCTTACCGGCTGCAATGGTGGTGGGGCGGGTGCCAAAGGGTGGATACTGTAGGGGGTGGTAGTTAAGTTAGGTGTGGGCGTGGTGGAATAATTAAGGGTGTGGTGGAGGGTGTTGCCGTTACTGGCTATTTAGCAGCGTTGATTGTGCTGTAAAATCAACGCTGACTTCATCAATCTTCGGGCTCTTGTTTATGAAGCAATAAACGTGGCTTAGAAGAACCAGCTCCCGTTCCGGTTTCATTTGTTTGGGTGAATCGTCGGACGGGCCCTGAAAGTAAGTCAGCGTTCCTTTAACCTTTGTGGAGAGTTCTTCCTGGGTGTTTGCTATGGCAGAAGGTACAGAGGATGCTGCGCCGCTGGTTGGGGAGCAGGAGGAAGCTGGAGCTGCGGCTGGGCTCCTGGAGTCGGTGGAAGTGGGGGAGGAGGCGTTGCCCTCGGTGCGGCGGAAGGAAAGGCCTCCCCCACTCGACGGCCCTGGTCCGGGACCTCAGGAGGCTGGAGTGAGGGGTCGCAGCAGTGATCAGTGGCCACACTCTGATGGGGACTATGGAGGACTCGACCAAGGCCAGGTGGCTCGGCCTAAAGGTGCGTCTACAGAGTGGAGGGAGCGGTGTTACATGGAGGACAGCAGTGAAGAATGGAGCTACTCCACCGCTCCGGGCAGCCGTACTATGGAGGTACTCAGAGAGCGGTTCGGGGAGGTGAGGGGCCGGGAGCCTGAGTTTTGGACTGTTCCAGGAGAGTCAGACCAGGGGCAGTGGTCCCTCCCAAGGGCCCCTGCCCGGCGGTCTAGTCCGCCCCGCTTCCGTATGGACAGCCCAAGGTATCAGGGGCCAGTCCGTCAGCCTGAGGTTCGTAGAGGTCCTGGGGTCCCGGCTCCCGCAACGGCAGTACCGAGTGGCACGGCTCCGAGACAACAACCGTCACGACCAGATGGGGGGGCTCCAATCCAGGGGGTGCCGCTGGGTCCTTGGGGTCCAGGGCTGCAGTGGGGCCCTCCGCCCCTGACTGCGGCATATGATGGTCATCCAGACCGTTTGGCGATGTTTCTGGGCCAGGTGATTAATCATATGGACCAGTACGGACCAGCCTATACGTCCCAGTGGGCAATGGTAGTGGCCGTGACGGCGTGTCTTCAAGGAGAGGCCGCGGTCTGGGCGGCCGACTTATACGGCGACCATGCCCGTGAGCTCGGGGACCTTGGTCTTTTCCTGGAGGCTCTACGGGCCCATTTTGAAGATATCTCACGGGTGCTCCGCGCCGAGGCCGAAGTGTTGGATCTGCGCCAGCAAGGAAGACCAGCGGTGCGATATGTTGGGGAGTTCCGGAAAGTGGCCGGGAGGTTACGGTCATGGCCTCAACGCCTTCTTGTGCACCACTTCAAGGCAGGACTGGACAGTGCCCTGCGACGAGCTTGTGTGGTAAGGGGGGTGCCGGCCCGTCTGCAGGACTGGTACCGGGTGGCTGTTGAGTTGGACATTGGCTTGCAGGATATTCGAGGACGACCTGAGGGGGCAACCGGAGCCTGTAGGCCGGCCGAAAAGAAGGTGGAGGAGCGGCCTGGCTTGTCGGCGTCCAAAGCCCCCTCCGTACAGCCACCACGTTCTGGTATCAGGTGTTTCCGATGTGACCAGCCAGGTCATCGGGCGGCTGAATGCCCGCTCCCGCCAGCCCGAATGGCTCCCCCTGCGACCTCGACACGGGCTTTGTCCACTAGGAAGACTTCGGAGCGGTCCCGGACTGCTTATCAGGCAGTCGATGACGACCGGCGGGTGACTACTCCCTTGGCGACCGGACCCGTAACCACCCAGCCCACACCAACAGAGGACCTTGAGGATCTGGAGCTGGAGGAGGATCCGATGGTAAGCGCCCCGGTGTGTCCCTTCGCGTTCCCGGTGGTGTTGGTGAGCCCAGTGTCTGGGCAAAGGCGGCCAGTTAGGGCTTTGGTCGATTCTGGGAGCACCCGGTGTCTTATCAACCGGAAAACAGCGGCTGCAGTGGGTATCCGGTTGCAACGCCTGGTAACCCCCCTTCGCTTCCAGCAAGTGGATGGGTCGCTCCTGGGGGGAGCCCCTATCACCCATGTTACCGAACCAGTCCGGCTGGAGTTGGGGGCCCACTGGGAGACTTTGCGTTTCATTGTGGTGCCCTCTATGACTGAAGCTGTTATCCTGGGCCTTACGTGGCTTGATAAATGGGGTCCCACGATTTGGTGGGAGGGAGGTTGTCGCCATCTCCGGGTGGGTTTGGGCCCCGAGCCCCCTCTCCACCATTCTTTCCTGGGGCCGGAGGACATAGGGTCGCGGGAGAAGGTATGCGGGGTTGCGGATGACTCGATGGTGCATGTGCCCCGAGTTTATTCCGACTTAATGGACGTCTTCAATGAGCGGGAGTGCGATTCGTTACCACCCCACCGGCCGACGGATTGTGCCATCGAGTTTGAACCTGGTGCCAGACTGCCTAAACCCCGTATGTACGCCATGTCCCCGAAGGAGATGCAGGAGTTACGGCGGTATATAGATAAAAACTTGGAGAGGGGGTTTATCCAACCAGCCCGATCTCGGGTGGCGGCGCCAGTGCTCTTCCGCAAGAAGAAGGATGGGGGCTTGCGCTTGTGTGTGGACTACCGGGGGGTTAACGCGGTGTGCGTGGAGCACCTCTATCCCCTTCCTTTGATGAAGGACCTGCTGGCCCATTTGGCAACAGGCCGGGTGTTCACTAAATTGGACCTGAGAGAAGCCTACTACCGGGTGAGGGTCAAAGCAGGGGACGAGTGGAAGACTGCGTTTAATTGCCCCCTTGGTAGCTTCCAGTTCCGAGTGATGCCGTTTGGCCTACAGGGAGCTCCGGCTGTTTTCATGCAATTGATCAATCAGGTCCTGCATGAGTTCCTGTATCGGGGAGTTCTGGTGTACTTAGACGACATCCTAATTTACTCGGACACATTGGAGGAGCATGTACTCCTAGTACGCCAGGTGTTGACTAGACTATTGGAAGCGCAGCTCTATGTTAAACTGTCCAAGTGTGAGTTCCATAGGGCCCAGCTGGACTACCTTGGGTATCGTATATCGGCGGCAGGAGTGGAGATGGATCCTAGAAAAGTACACGCCATTCAACAGTGGCAGCCTCCGCGAACTCGTCGACAGTTGCAAAGTTTCCTTGGCTTTGCCAACTTCTACAGACAGTTCATCCCACGTTTCGCGGCCATCGCCCTGCCGTTAACAGATCTTCTGCGCACACGACAATTAAAGACACGTCCACGTCCAGGGCTTAAGTTGGAGTGGTCCACAGCGTGCCAGCGGGCATTTGAGGAACTGAAGTCCCTTTTCGCTAAAGAGCCCGTTTTGCGACACCCCGACCCCGAACTGGCCTATGTCGTACAGGCGGACGCGAGCGATGTTGCCCTTGGGGCCGTCCTTCTTCAGCGGAGTAGTGCCGGGGTCCTACAGCCGTGTGCTTACGCTTCCAAGAAACTGACTCCCACTGAACGGGCCTGGGCAGTGTGGGAGAAGGAGGCTTTTGCGGTCCGTTGGGCCTTAGAGACTTGGCGACACCTCCTGGAAGGGGCCTCCCATCCATTTGAACTGTGGACGGACCATAAAAACCTGGAGGCCCTACAAACCCCTCGCCGCCTGTCGCCCAAGCATGTCAGGTGGGCTCTATACTTCCGTCGCTTCAGGTTTGTGCTTTCTGGCGGATGCCCTATCCCGCATGCCACAGTTTGACAGCAAGAGGGAGGAGGTGGTGCAGGCGCTTATCCCGACACTAGTGGAGGCGGGAGATGCATCAGAGAGTGCTGGACGGGTGACGGAGGAGAATTTGAACCAGACCATCCAAAGGGCCTTACAGGAGGACGCTTGGTTACGGAGTAATCCGGGACTATTGTCTATGCGGGACGGTCTGGCGTGGCATGGTACACGATTGTATGTACCTGAATCTGTGCGGCCACGTGTTCTGCATGGTTGTCATGACACCAAACAGGCAGGACATTTCGGGTTTGTAAAGACCTTGCATCTGGCACGCCGTCAATTTTGGTGGCCCCGCATGAAGAGTGACATCGAGGAGTATGTGCGGCGTTGTCATGTCTGTGCTACTACAAAGCCCCAGGTCGGGAAGCCTTTGGGACTTTTGCAACAAGTAGCTGACCCGTCTCGGCCATGGCAAGATATCGCCATGGACTTCGTTGTGGACCTCCCAGAGAGCAAGGGTCACACCGTTATTTGGACAGTGGTCGACCTGTTTTCCAAACAGGCACACTTTGTTCCGTGTAAGGGGTTACCATCGGCTCGTCGACTAGCTTGGTTGTTCCTCACGCAGATATACAGACTACATGGAGTGCCGCGACATGTAATTTCCGACAGAGGGGTGCAGTTCACGGCTCGATTTTGGAGAGACTTCCTGCGTCACATCGGCTCGTCGCAGGGTCTGAGTACGGCTTATCACCCCAGCACCAACGGGGCCGCAGAACGAGCCAACGCTGCCGTTGAACGTTATCTGCGAAGCTACGTCTCTTTTCGGCAGACGGATTGGGTAGACCTGTTAGCGCTGGCTGAGGTGGCGTACAATAACGCCGTCCATAGTAGCACTGGCTTCTCTCCTTTTCGGGTGGTCACGGGTCATGAATTCGTTCCCTTTGCTGAATGCCTTCAGGAGGAGGGGTCTTCGTGTTCACCGCAGGACTGGATGCGTCAGATCACGGCCGCCTGGGGGGCGGCAAAGGAAGCATTGGACCGGTCTGCTACGGCAGCCAAAACACAGGCGGACAAGAAACGGAAACCTTTTGCTACGCCGCGGGTGGGGGATCTAGTTTACTTGTCCACCAAGTACTTACGGTTACAGGTTCCGTGCCGTAAGCTGGGGCCCAAATACCTCGGGCCGTTCCGGGTAGTGCAGGTGGTGAACCCGGTGACGGTGCGACTGCGGTTGCCTAAATTCTTGGGTAAGATCCACCCGGTGTTCCATAGCAGTCTGCTGAAACCCGCTCCAGCAGCTACTACGGCGGCAGGGGAGGGGGGCCCCGGACCGGTTCACGCTGACCAGTACGAGGTGCAAGAGGTGTTGGACTCCAGGGTACGGAGGGGCGGTATACAGTATCTCCTTCGGTGGAAGGGGTACCCGGTGGAGGAGGCTACGTGGGTGTCACGGGAAAACGTCCATGCTCCACGTTTGGTCCGAGCATTCCATCGAGCCCATCCTAGCAGGCCGGGGGGTAGGGGACATGGGAGAATTTGCGCAGTGAATGATTCTTTAACCGTGTTCTCTACATCTGCAGGTAGACCCTTGGTAGGGGGGGCGGCATGTCGGGCCTGGCAAGCCCGACATACGGAGGGGCCGCGGAGCGGCCTGCCCGGGCCCGAAAATCACCGCCGGCGGCCGCGGAGCGCCCCGCCAGGCCCCAGAGTCAGGCGCCAGTGCCCACATCTTCCTAGACGGCCGGGACAACGCTCGGCCTTCTCCGCGCCTCAGCAACCGCCCGCCCAACGTCCGGGGAAGCCAGAAAGCAACCTACCGGCTTCCAGGGACTCCCGGCGGCGTCTTCCTCGCTCTTCCTCCCTCGGTGGCGCCCGGAACGGAGAGCAGCGACCACGAGGCATCGGCTGCAGCCTCCCAGCCTGGGGCCCGCTTGCCAGCACATTCCACAGCGCCGCGCCGCTCTTGCCAACTCCCGGAAGTGATCAGCAAGTCGGGAGGGAGTGCGGTTGGCGTGCAAGGCCATGGAGCGGCCAGCTGACATTTGGGAGCTGGGGGGAAGGGCAAGGATGCCGTCGCAGAGCAAAAGACCAGAGGGCCAAGGAGCAACTCAAACGGCAGGACAAGGACGGGTGCCAGGAGGGTTCAAGGGGAGGTGGAGACTGCCGGCGAGTTAGGGAGGGGCTCGAGGCACAGCCCTCGTCGGACTGGAGAGACCGGAGAGATGAGGGGGAAAAGGAAAGTATGCGGAGCTCTGGGGGAAAGGAGGGTGGTTTGGGCTGGGGGGTGGCTTACCGGCTGCAATGGTGGTGGGGCGGGTGCCAAAGGGTGGATACTGTAGGGGGTGGTAGTTAAGTTAGGTGTGGGCGTGGTGGAATAATTAAGGGTGTGGTGGAGGGTGTTGCCGTTACTGGCTATTTAGCAGCGTTGATTGTGCTGTAAAATCAACGCTGACTTCATCAATCTTCGGGCTCTTGTTTATGAAGCAATAAACGTGGCTTAGAAGAACCAGCTCCCGTTCCGGTTTCATTTGTTTGGGTGAATCGTCGGACGGGCCCTGAAAGCATAATTAAAAAAATGTACAAGATTATATAATAATAATAATAATGATAACAATAATAACAACAATAACAATAACAACAATAATAATAATAATTTAATTTCCATTAAAAGTAGGAAAGCACAGCTACCAATTTTATTTCTACTAAATGAGCACAGAACTCCTATATATTAATTGAAGTTTCAAATTTTACATTCATATATTTGAAATCTTAAATGCATAACTGCATCTCATAAGTATTATCAATTCTTTTGTATAATCTTCAGTTTTTCAAGAAGTCTCAATGGATAGAATTGTACTCTGCTGTATACTGAGATTTTGTGACTGAATTTTGAAATTGTTATGTCATCATCATCATCAAGCTTGCTTTTAGAAACCATGGGCGCTCCATCACTGGAGACTTTTGAGAACAGTCACTTGTCTGAAATGGTATAGATACTGCTGCTCAAGCAGGGGCTGGACTACAACAGAGGTCCCCAACCTTTTGGGCAGCAGGGACTGGTTCCGTGGAGAGAGGTTTTTCTGCAGACTGGAGGGGCTGTGGTTTTATGTGCTGCCTACATCTCATGGATGGGGCTTTGCTTGTTTGGGTGGACCGGTTGCTGGCATGCCATGGACTGGTACTGGTCGACAGACTGGAGGTTTGGGACCCCTGGACTAGAAAACCTCCAAGGTACCTTTCAGGTCTATTCTATTCTATTCTATTCTATTCTATTCTATTCTATTCTATTCTATTCTATTCTACTCTACTCTACTCTACTCTACTCTACTCTACTCTACTCTACTCTATTCTATTCTATTCTATTCTATTCTATTCTATTCTATTCTATTCTATTCTATTCTATTCTATTCTATTCTGAAGTTATAACAATAATATTTAATGGAACTAAGAAATTTATGGCTGGACTGAGATCCCCAGAAAGAATGAATTCTGATATTCAAAGATCATAAAACAGAGAAGTCAAATAACAGAGTAGTTGTATACCACTAGTTCTCAATTTACAACAGTTCACTTTTTGACCATCCAAAGTTACAATGTCACTGAAAAAAGGTGACTTATGACCATTTTTTCAAACTTGTAGCATCTCCCTAGTTGCATGATCAAAATTTAGATGTTTAGCAGCTGACTCAAAAAATGATGGTTGCAGTATCGTGGCATCATGTAATCACCTTTTGTAACATTCTGACAATCAAAGTCAATGGAGAAGCCAGATTCACTTAACCCCGTTATTAACTTAACATCTGCAGTGATTCACTTAACAACTGTGGGAGGTAGGTTGTAAAATAGGGTAAAAGCTACTTAACAAATGTCTCACTTACCACTTGAAATTTTGGACTCAATTGTGGTCGTACATTGAGGATTACCTATAATAGAATGTGATTGATTTCTTTTTCATCCCTATTATGTATTTATTCAATTATATAGCATTTATTCTAAAAATCTAAGTTTTACCAGGAAGGTATTTGGAAAGCAAGCTTGAAAAAATGATAATGATGTCTCCGAGGTATGTTTCTCACATCATTTTATAACAAGAAATCACTCAACAAACCTGGCTTGGTTCCCAGGTAATGCTTATAATCAAAGCAAAACAGTTGTGAGGAGCCATTATGATAGTAGAAAGGAAGAGAAACTGAAGCTTCCCAGAGGAATAACTGAAAAATCCTTCAGGTTTCAAGGAGGGGAAAAATAATAGCTATAAATGCAAGTATTTAACTTGATCTTGTTCTTACATATTTCCCTGAAATGTCAAATGTTTTGAGGGCTATAATGGTAGTAAGAATATGGGGAGACACAAATATGTCATCTGAATCTAACTTTTAGTCAAGAATTAGGGTACTTAAAGTAGAAAATTGTAATCAGTATGACTAATTGGTGCTGTATAACTAACTTTAGTTTCATTAGTTGCTATTATCAAGACTATGATTACAATGTTTTCAAGCTACATTTAGCCTCTACTGTATATCCAACCAACAACTCTAAGTACTGGATGTGTAGGAAGCAACCATCACTGATTTGCCTTTTTCCTGGAACGTGGCATCATTTTCCAGGCGCAATTAGTAGTTTTAATACATTGAAAATTGTTTGATAAATGTTCCTCTTCCAGTACATCCTCTTAAAAAGCTGGATAAAATTAGGTAACTTTTGGAAGGAAGAGGAAAAAAGCAATTCATAAAATTTCTGTGCATTTAGATGTAAGCAGGAAGTTTGTTCTAATGTATAGGAAACTGAAATGTTGTAGAGACCCAATAATATAATATATTATATTTCTATAATAATATATAAATCGAAACAAATAAAAATAAATAATGCTTGCCAAGTAATTCTATGACAATGTATTCAGAATTAAGTATAACAAATAAGTGGGTAGAGGAATTTCTTTTTAATATACTGTAAGAGAGGGAGGGAGCGGGAGAAGAAATTTAAGATATTTCTATTTGATTCAAAGACTTTCCTTTCCTAACAAAAGAATTTCTCCAATTTAGAATAGAACTTAGGTCTCCAGTTCTCTATTTTAAAACCTTGAAAAAAGAAAAAAAAATGTTAGAGGTCACATAGAGCAAAGTTTCTGTCTTTCTTGTTACTAGTTACTGGCAAGCTTGTAATTAGATAAAATTAGTTTTCAGACAGATGCAATTCACTGATTTCCTCTGCTCCTTCTCCTTCTCCTTGTAGATGATGAGAATGTTGTGGAAAGTCAGACAGATCATGTTCCTTCATTCACTTTTACAACTATAAGAATATTTTATAATGTTTCATTATATTCTAATGTCTAACAGAATTTTAATGTTCATTGGTGCTTATCTGTCTTTATTTGGGATGGCGTGTGTTGAGAGAACTCGGGTGTGTATTATGATAACTGATTCATAAGATATCATTTGTTTGTGTAGGTTGTCAACATCAGAGACTTTGAAAGGAAGAACCATTCAACTATCAGGGAATTTGTGCTGTTAGGTTTAACACGTTCTCCTGAAATACAGAAAATTCTATTCTGGTCATTCGTATTTAGTTATGCTACAGCTCTGGTTGGTAACTTCCTTCTTATATTTATCATATGCAATTCTAAGAAACTTTACACCCCAATGTATTTCTTCCTTGCGAATCTGTCCTTAGTGAATGTGCTCTCCATCACAACCACAATTCCCAAATTGCTGCATACACTTTTCTCATACAGAAACACCATCACATTTTATGGCTGCATCACTCAGGTCTATTTTTTTGTATTGTTCCTGCTGACAGAAATTCTGCTGTTGACAGGCATGGCTTTTGACCGTTTTGTTGCTATCTGTTACCCATTGCAATATACTCTGATCATGAGGAAGGAATTGTGTGCTGCAGTAGCTGTTGGAGCATGGGTTTCAGGATTGACAAATTCTGCAGTTCATTCTGGACTTGCCCTACAGCTATCCTTCTGTGAATCCAATATTATCAATCATTTCTTCTGTGATGTGCCTCCACTTTTGAAGCTGTCATGCTCAGACACCAGTTTGAATGAAACAATGGCATTTGTAGCAGATATAATTTTTGGTGTTTTCACTTGTGGATTGACCCTAACATCATACGGATTTATTATAAGGGCCATCTTCAGAATTCATTCCACTGAAGGGAAGAAAAAAGCGTTCTCCACATGTTCCTCCCATCTTATTGTAGTTAGTTTTTACTTTTCAGCAGTCATCTACACATATAGCAGACCCACTTCAGTCTATTCTTTAAACAGAGTCAAATACATTTCCCTCCTTTATTCAGTGGTAACCCCAGTTATTAATCCAGTCATATATTCACTAAGAAACAGAGAAGTAAAAGAAGCTCTCAAGGACTTTGTTGGAAGAAGTACAATATTTTAAGACATTAATATTAATATCTATAATGTTCTAAATTACAGTTTGGAGAGTTGGATAAATATTTGATTGATTAATTGATTGATTGCTTGATAAATATTTGACAGGAACAAATTTATCACTTTGAACATATGTGGTAAGACTTATATAATAATTGTGATAGTTAATTTTGGACCAAGTGTCCTATGTGGAATCATCAAGAATAGTAATCAAATACACTTTAAAGGGAATTCTTAATTCTTACTATATGTAAACCAAATTAACCTGAAAACTATACTGTGGAATCTTAAAAACTAACATGTGCCTCTGTCTGCTTCCCCTCATTCCCCTTTTCATGGCTACAAAACAAATGTCTGTTTTTATATATATATATCTACATACATTTATTAAATTACTAGCTTTTAATGTTAGATGTTTGTTATCATTGAACATCTGCAAAGTGATTATTGTTAGCTGTAGTTTACTGAATAACTGAAAAATATCTTGTTTGCACCCATTATAAATTATAGATTGTGACTAAGCAAAATCAAAAATATTTATCAAGAAACCATTTCATTTTCTCCAAGATGATAGTTATGTATATTTCTATGTTCCTTTCCAGTTCTCCCAAAGTTTCTGTTATATTTTTTTCTTGCCTATTAAGAACAACTATTGTATGGGGTTTAATTCTTGTTTGTCTACATTATGAAAATGTCTAGGAATTCATTAAAACAGTCCTAGTGATAAAGTACTGATAAGTTTAATTTTAGTGATACTTGGTGCTATTTATGTGATAATCCTTGACAAAAAATAAGAGTTCACCATCTAAAAGGTTAAAGAATCAAAATATAAATTGTAGAAGGACATCAGATGAATGGGAACAGATTTAGAAGTCAGCAGAAAAAACAGTATATGAGCTGATGAAGAATCCTGATTTTTCCCCTCTTGCTAATAATTTTAAATGTTTGAATTGACATAACACTTTATTTAGCCAAGTGTCATTAGATACACAAGTGTGTCTCTGATATAGAAACTCTCGGGGTACATGCAAATCAACAGAGTAGTAAAAACCATAATAATGATAATAATATCTATTTAAGACATGGGCACTCTGGATCAGGAAGGCAACCTTCTCCTAAGGACAGTTGATATCACTTAGGATGCACTTTGAGGCCAAACTATATATAAACATCTCTGCTTAAGGTTTCTTTTTCTTTTTCTCCCTATTGAAAGTTGTGCTAATTATGCATATGCTAATCAGAAGATGTTATTTAAATATTCTGAATGCTGGATATTCACATAGTGTCCCCAGACAGCATAAACCATTGCCACAATAGCCTCAAAGATCTATGTTTCCCGTGGCACCAGTTGTGACTCTGGTTGGTGCCATTGGATTTGTGGACCTAAAAGAATTAGATAATTTGGAAGACCCCAATGACTGCAGAACTGGCCATGATCAACTTTTTCGAAGGACAGAGCAGCGGAGGATTTGGCCACCTAGTAGTGCAGACTTTGATGATGTAACACACTATCTCATCCCTTCTTTCGGACTGTTCCTTATTGCCATTCACATATCGGCCCCAAAGGATTCAGAATCCCCTGGGTACTGGCCACAGTGAGAGGGTGGCCTGAACTTACATCTGCTGCCCCTAGAGGTGAGAGCTCTAGGGGACATGCTGTACCCAGGATGGATGTTTCGGACTATTCCCCCCTGGTATAGGCTCTCCAACTGTCGTGAGAGGGTGTTGGTTGGCCTGTCCTGGGGTGGCACCCAGCTGAGTGGCAGTGGCTGGGTGGAGGCGCGGGACATCTATTTGCTCTCTGTTTGGTTCCTCCTTAAATCAACTGACTATGGACTGCCTATATCTGGACTGCTTTTATGCCTTGTTTTAGGTACTCCTCTACGGACTTGCTCGCCCTCAGGGGTGCTCCCCCTTCCTGGAGGCGGCCCGCCTTTCCAGCCGAGTATAATCTCGAGGAAGGTCCCATTTATTGGGATCCTGAGAGATGGCCGGGCACGGTTATGGGCCTCCGACGTAAACCTAATAGGAGGTCCTTGATTTGTTTTTTGTCAAAAAATTTTTGGGGGTTAGGGAGGAGGGAGGGTTCTTTTCTTGGTTGTTTGGATGAGGGGGGCAGTCCAACTACCTTTGTTCAGGCTAGTGCTGAGGCTGATCGCGGAGGGGAGGAGCGGGGGTCGGCTGCTTCTGGGGCTCCAGGGCCAGTCGTGGGATTATCTATTCCCACGACGATAGGGAATGGCAGCAGGTGTAGGAACAGAGGGCCGTATCGGTCTCAGGGAAGGCCTCTCCGCTGCTTACAAGCGGTGAGGCACTCCGACCCTCTGGTTCCGCCCCGAGGTCCCGGGAGTGAGGATGTGCAGCCTCCTGAGCTCCGGCTGGTGTATTTGAATGCCAGGTCAGTCGTTAACAAGGCCCCTCTCGTCCGAGACTTGGTCGAGGGGGAGCAGGCTGACCTGGCTTGCATCACGGAAACCTGGTTGGGCCCAGAGGGCGGTGTTCCTCTGGTTGATCTTTGCCCACCAGGTTTCCGGGTGCTGCACCGGCCTCGGGCTCAGGGTAGGGGTGGGGGAGTGGCTGTTGTTATGAGGGAGACCTTGTGTCCGCGGGAGGCCACCGTTCCCCAGATAGTCGGGTGTGAGTCTCTCTTTTTGAGATGCGGCCCTGGTGCGCAGTTGGGCTTGCTGCTGGTGTACCTTTCGCCTAGTCACGCAGCAGCAGCCCTGCCTGAGCTGCTCGATGCCCTCTCTGGGCTGGTGGTTGAGTTCCCGAAACTTATAGTTTTGGGGGACTTCAACCTACCATCTCTGGGAGGATCATCTGAGTTGGCTCGGGAGTTCATGGCTTCCATGACGGCCATGGACCTGACGCAAGTAATTTCGGGACCGACTCATGAGGGAGGCCACACCCTTGACCTTGTTTTCTTGTCTGGACGGTGGTTAGATGATCTTGGTGGGGGCTCTCCAATTATCATGCCCCTGTCATGGACCGATCATCATCTCCTGCGGCTGGTCTTCCGTTTTGCCACCCCCCGCCGTGGGTGTTTGGAACCACTCAAATGGTACCGCCCCAGACGCTTAATGGATCCCCACAGGTTCCAGGCGGCGCTGGGGTCCCCACCTGCCTCCCTTGCTCACAGCTCGGCCGAGGCCTTAGTGGAAGCCTGGGAAAGGACGGCCACTGAGGCCCTTGACCGAGTTGTACCCCTGCGGCCCCTGACCCGGTGCAGATCCCGTCGAGCTCCATGGTTCTCTGCGGAGCTCCGGGAGATGAAGCGTCGGAGACGGGGCCTAGAGAGCGGTTGGAGGTCCAGCCGATCCGAACCCGACCGATTGCGACTAAGAGCCTATATTAGGTCTTATCTCGCTGCAATTAGGGAGGCGAGGTCCAACCACTTCGCCACCCTTATTGCGTCCGCAGATAATCGCCCGGCTGCCCTGTTTAGGGTGACTCGCTCCCTCCTAAATCAGGAGGTGAGGGAGGATCCCTTGCAGGGACGTGCCGAGGAGTTTAACCAACATCTGTCGGACAAAATCGCTCGGATTCGGACCGGTCTGGACTCTGACTGGGCAGAGTCTGACGATCAGGACACGGGTGGTCTTGTCGATATCACCTGGGAGGAGTTTGATTCTGTGACTCCAGAGGAAGTGGACAGGATCATGGGGAGGCTGAGCACCACCACATGTTTACTGGACCCGTGCCCTTCCTGGCTGGTTTATGCAGCCCGGGAGAGGACACGCAGCTGGTTCCAGGCAGTTATATCGGCTTCTTTGAGTGAGGGTATCTTCCCCGCCGTCTTGAAGGAGGCGGTGGTGAGGCCTCTCCTCAAGAAGCCTGCCCTGGACCCGGCTGTATTGAACAACTTTCGTCCTGTCTCCAACCTTCGCTTTCTTGCGAAGGTTGTTGAGAGTGTGGTGGCGCATCAGCTCCCTCTGGTCCTGGATGAAGCGGATTATCTAGACCTGTACCAATCGGGTTTCAGGCCCGGGCACAGCACGGAGACGGCATTGGTCGCGCTGGTGAATGATCTCTGGAGGGCTCGGGACAGGGGGCATTCCTCTGTCCTAGTCCTATTAGACCTCTCGGCGGCTTTCGATACCATCGACCATGGTATCTTGCTGCGGCGTCTCAGGGGATTGGGAGTGGGAGGCACAGTTTTACAGTGGTTCTCCTCCTATCTCTTGGGACGTTCGCAGTCGGTGTTGGCAGGGGGGCAGAGGTCGACCGCGAGGTCTCTCATTTGTGGAGTTCCTCAGGGGTCGGTCCTCTCGCCTCTCCTGTTCAACATCTACATGAAGCCGCTGGGTGAGATCATTCGTGGCTTTGGAGTTGGGTATCATCAGTATGCTGATGATACCCAACTTTTCTTTTCGACCCCAAACCACCCCAGTGATGCCCTCGCTGTGATGTCCCGTTGCCTGGAGGCGGTTCGGGTCTGGATGGGGAGGAACAGACTCCAACTCAACCCCGACAAGACTGAGTGGCTTTGCATACCTTCATCCCGGGTTTATTCGGACATTCCACCTCTGGCTATGGGGGGTGAACTATTACCCCCCGTAGATAGGGCTCGCAACTTGGGGGTCCTCCTAGATTCACGGCTCACCTTGGAAGACCATATAGGAGCTGTGACTAGGGGGGCCTTCGCACAGGTTCGCCTGGTGCGTCAGTTGCGGCCCTATCTTAGCCGGGATGATCTATACACGGTCACTCATGCGCTCGTGTCCTCTCGTCTGGACTACTGCAACGCTCTCTACATGGGGCTGCCCTTGAGGACCACCTGGAAGCTCCAACTGGTACAGAATGCAGCCGCGAGAGTGGTGTTGGGAGTCTCCCGATACTCCCACGTTACACCTCTGCTCCGTGAGCTGCATTGGTTGCCGGTTGTCTTCCGGGTGAGATTCAAGGTACTGGTAACGGTGTTCAAAGCACTCCATGGCATGGGGCCGGAGTACCTCAGGGAACTTCTGCTGCCGGCATCAAGCTCCCTGCGCCCTGTGCGTTCCCACAGAGAGGGCCTCCTCAGGGTGCCACCGATCAGAGAATGTCGATTGGTGGCCCCCAGGGGGAGATCCTTCTCTGTGGGCGCTCCGGAGCTGTGGAATCAGCTACCGGTAGAGCTCCGGATGGCGCCCGATCTTCGCTCCTTTCGTCGCGATCTTAAGACATTTCTGTTTGTACAAGCTGGCCTAGCCTGATGGGGATTGCTGGGGTTGTTTTATCTTTGGTCTTTTAATTTTTCTTGGGGTTTTTAGCACTGTATTTCCATTGTTTTTAACTAGGGCAATTGTTTAATCTTTTTTAATGTTTGTATTTGCTATTTTATTCTGCCCTGTGAACCGCCCTGAGTCCTCAGGGAGAAGGGCGGTATATAAATGTTATTAAATTAAATTAAATTAAATTTACTGTGTGTGAGAAAAAGTCTATATCCAATGGTATCTTATGCCTTCCTTGCAGTATTTTGTTATTTCATCCTTGAAAATATTATGATGCATTTAAGTGGCAATTATTATGCATAAGTAAAGGTATTTTCTTTTAATAAAATTCATTTATTTACTAAATTTGCATTCTGTGTATATATTCAAAAGACACATTTTGTGCTACCCTCACCCTTTGCACATACAGCAAGAGTTCTACAGGTGTTTATTCAACCCTCCCAACAGGTCCTCAGAAAGCATGCCAGTTGCACAGGTTCAGATTCTGAATTCAGCATAGTGGAGTCACTTGTTAACCAAGTCCAACAGGCACACACAAAGTCCAGGAAAGCAGTCCATGAGTCACACGGGTCAGAATGCACGACATGAGCACACAAGACATGGAACTGGGCATATTGCTCCAGCAATGCTGAAGTCCTCAGAAGGGGATTTAGTAGGCAATACCAGTGCAGCCCTTCATGAAAAGTCAGGTTGCCTCTTTGTGAATAGTTTAGCTGACCAGTGTTGCACCTGTCTCATCTCTGCCCTACATGTCCTTGGATCAGGAGGAGGTGTGGACTTCACCTCTTCCCCATTGCTAATGGGCATCAGCTGCTCCCTATCCTTGCATGGAGCTTCCTGGCCAATTGGCTGCAGCTGTAGCTTGCCTCACTTGTCCAGTTCACCCAGCTGAGGCTGCTCCTTCAGGTGAGCACTCTCCAAGCCTAAATGTGGGCAATCTCTCAGCTCCCTGCTTTCCTCTGCTAACTGAAACTGATCTTCATCCTCCTCCAAATTTACATCCAGAGAGGTGTCTGGGAGCAGATCCATTACATATTTCAGCTGTTTTTTAAAGTAAAGGAAGGAAGGAAGGAAGGAAGGAAGGAAGGAAGGAAGGAAGGAAGGAAGGAAGGAAGGAAGGAAGGAAGGAAGGAAATTACAAGAAGGGAAAGTATTCTTATTTAAGGCCTGGCTCAAAAGATATGTCTTGAGAGATCTTCTAAATGCAAAAGGAAAGAAACTGGAGGTCAAGTGAAGTTCTTATGGTATAAAATAAATATCAATACCATAATCAACATACCAGTACCAAATACATGATTAGTGCCCATTGAATTTCTAAGAGCTGAAAAATCTCTAGGGGAGCCTCTCTTATGGATGATTGTGTAAAAGGAAGCTCACAGTATGAAGCTTACACATTTTAACCTTAATTTTAAAAATTAACAATGTGGATTCATTTATTGATTTATTTGAATTTTTAGCTCCCCAAATTCACTGAACTGTGGTGGACACACAAAAGGATAAAAAATAAAACATAAAAACAGTTGTTAGCCCTTTGAATTGCTTAGCCCAGGCAAAAGGCATACATGAGTACTAATACTAACTTTATTGTAAAATTAGTTACAAAATGGTGAAAGTTTAAAAATACCACTTTCCTCTTTTAATTTTAGTCAGCCTTCTCCCTAGGGCAGGTGCCCTGTCAGACACTTTCCTCCCTCCTCCTTTTAAACTCAGATTTAATTTACTAGACCATTGTCTAAGTTGAGGCTTTTTCTCTTTTCTCCCAAAGTCATTCCTAAATACCATTATATAGATCAGACATGTGAAACACAAGGCCCGGGGGCCAGATCCGGCCCGTGAAGTGGTTTCATGCGGCCCACAAAGCCATGCTGGAAACAGTGAGGGAACAGCCCCCACTGCCTTGGTCCTGGCCCAGAGACCCTCCTTCTGCCACAGACCCTCAGATCTGTCCCACTCCTGCCCAGGCCCCCATATGCACCCTTGATGCGAACGATGTAGAGCTGGCTACGCCCACCCAGTAGGCCATGCCCACCCAGGCCACACCCACCCAGCCCCCTGAGGGCAACTGCAATGCTGATGCGGCCCTCAATGAAATGGAGTTTGACACCCCTGATATAGATAAAGCATCAAACAATGCAGACAGCCCACACTGACCAAAGCAGAAATGCAATATTACATTGATATGTCAACCTCAGGTTTGAGATGAAACCCAGATTTGTAAGTTTTATTGACCTTAGAAGAGAGGACATAGTTCTTATTTCTTGGAGAGGGGGATGCTGTTCCAGAGGGTGGGGGATACAACAAAGAAGGCATGTTTCCTTAGTCACAAAGAATGACAACATATAATAGAGAGGATCTAGAGTACCTACTTTGCAGAATATAGTGGTCCCTCAGATAACCAGATTTTTCAAAAAGCCCATAAGGTGATTCTGATGTTATGTACTGATAAGCAGTATAACTGCTACATACTCAACTGTAGCCACATATTCAACAAATTGTAACAGTCACATCATGTTGTAAAAATTTCTGATGATGATGATGATGATGATGATGATGATGATGATGATGATAATAATAATAATAATAATAATAATAATAATAATAATAATAACAATAATAATAATAATAATAATAATAATAATAATAGAGTTGGAAGGGACTTTGGAGGTCATCTAGTCCAACCCCCTGCTCAGGCAGGAAACCCTATAACATTTCAGACAAATGGCTGTCCATTCTCTTCTTAAAAACTTCCAGTGTTGGAGCTTCCACAGCTTCTGGAGGCAGGTTGTTCCACTGGTTAATTGTTCTAACTGTCAGGAAGTTTCTCCTTAGTTCTAGGTTGCTTCTCTCCTTGATTAGTTTCCATCCATTGCTTCTTGTCCTGCCTTTGGGCACTTTGGAGAATAGCTTGAGTCCCTCCTCTTTGTGGCAGCCCCTGAGATATTGGAAAACTGTTATCATGCCCCCCCCTTGTCCTTCTCTTCATTAAACTGGACATACCCAATTCCAGCAGCCCTTTCTTATATGTTTTAGTTTCCAGTCCCCTAATCATCTTTGTTACTCTTCTCTGTTCAAGCAGTATATAGAATATAGTCCTAGTGTTATAGGATTACTGATTGTCCACAGTGGTGGGATTCAGCCAGTTCACACCAGTTTGGCAGAACCATTAGCTAATTTTTTTGTTGCTCAGGCTCAGAATGGACTTCTGGAAGCAGTATCCACACAGAGAACTGGTTGTTAACATATTTGAATCCCACCACTGATTGTTCAGCATTACATAAAGAAAGATGAAAGCACCTCAATACCATGAATTTTCTTACAATGACTGCTACTATTAAAAATGTGTAATTTAAAGAAATTCTACATGGGTTTTCATAAGAACATGAAAGCACAGAAACAGATTTTGTTTATATTAAATGATCCCAGATGTCCTCCAAATTGATTGAGTTCTGAAAACCTACATTCATATATTTGGAATATTAAATACACAACTGCCTCTCATATGAGAATATTACCAGTCTCTCTGAACAATCTTCAGTTTCCAAGGAAGTTCAATGGTCAGATGTGTATCTTGCTACATATTGAGATTTTATGACTGAATTTTGAAATCAAATTTTCACCATATTGTGATTTAACATAGGCATGAGCAGTCAGAAAATGACTATAATATACAGGTGAAAATCAAAAAATTAGAATATCGTGCAAACATTCATTTGCACGCAGATAATCGCCCGGCCGCCCTGTTTAGGGTGACTCGCTCCCTCCTAAATCAGGAGGTGAGGGAGGATCCCTTGCAGGGACGTGCCGAGGAGTTTAACCAACATCTGTCGGACAAAATCGCTCGGATTCGGACCGGTCTGGACTCTGACTGGGCAGAGTCTGACGATCAGGACACGGGTGGTCTTGTCGATATCATCTGGGAGGAGTTTGATTCTGTGACTCCGGAGGAAGTGGACAGGATCATGGGGAGGCTGAGCACCACCACATGTTTATTGGACCCGTGCCCTTCCTGGCTGGTTTATGCAGCCCGGGAGAGGACACGCAGCTGGTTCCAGGCAGTTATATCGGCTTCTTTGAGTGAGGGTATCTTCCCCGCCGTCTTGAAGGAGGCGGTGGTGAGGCCTCTCCTCAAGAAGCCTGCCCTGGACCCGGCTGTATTGAATAACTTTCGTCCTGTCTCCAACCTTCGCTTTCTTGCGAAGGTTGTTGAGAGTGTGGTGGCGCATCAGCTCCCTCTGGTCCTGGATGAAGCGGATTATCTAGACCCGTACCAATCGGGTTTCAGGCCCGGGCACAGCACGGAGACGGCATTGGTCGCGCTGGTGAATGATCTCTGGAGGGCTCGGGACAGGGGGCATTCCTCTGTCCTAGTCCTATTAGACCTCTCGGCGGCTTTCGATACCATCGACCATGGTATCTTGCTGTGGCGTCTCAGGGGATTGGGAGTGGGAGGCACAGTTTTACGGTGGTTCTCCTCCTATCTCTTGGGACGTTCGCAGTCGGTGTTGGCAGGGGGGCAGAGGTCGACCGCGAGGTCTCTCATTTGTGGAGTTCCTCAGGGGTCGGTCCTCTCGCCTCTCCTGTTCAACATCTACATGAAGCCGCTGGGTGAGATCATTCGTGGCTTTGGAGTTGGGTATCATCAGTACGCTGATGATACCCAACTTTTCTTTTCGACCCCAAACCACCCCAGTGATGCCCTCGACGTGATGTCCCGTTGCCTGGAGGCGGTTCGGGTCTGGATGGGGAGGAACAGACTCCAGCTCAACCCCGACAAGACTGAGTGGCTTTGCATATCTTCATCCCGGGTTTATTCGGACATTCCACCTCTAACTATGGGGGGTGAATTATTACCCCCCGTAGATAGGGCTCGCAACTTGGGGGTCCTCCTAGATTCACGGCTCACCTTGGAAGATCATATAGGAGCCGTGACTAGGGGGGCCTTTGCACAGGTTCGCCTGGTGCGTCAGTTGCGGCCCTATCTTAGCCGGGATGATCTGTGCACGGTCACTCATGCGCTCGTGTCCTCTCGTCTTGACTACTGCAACGCTCTCTACATGGGGCTGCCCTTGAGGACCACTCGGAAGCTCCAACTGGTACAGAATGCAGCCGCGAGAGTGGTGTTGGGAGTCTCCCGATACTCCCACGTTACACCTCTGCTCCGTGAGCTGCATTGGTTGCCAGTTGTCTTCCGGGTGAGATTCAAGGTACTGGTAACAGTATTCAAAGCACTCCATGGCATGGGGCCGGAGTACCTCAGGGAACATCTGCTGCCGGCATCAAGCTCCCTGCGCCCTGTGCGTTCCCACAGAGAGGGCCTCCTCAGGGTGCCACCGATCAGAGAATGTCGATTGGTGGCCCCCAGGGGGAGATCCTTCTCTGTGGGCGCTCCGGAGCTGTGGAATCAGCTACCGGTAGAGCTCCGGATGGCGCCCGATCTTCGCTCCTTTCGCCGCGATCTCAAGACATTTTTGTTTGTACAAGCCGGCCTAGCCTGAGGGGGAGTGTTGGGGTTGTTTTATCTTTTGTTTTTTAATTTTTCTGGGGGTTTTTAGCGTTGTATTTATATTGTTTTTAACTAGGGCAATTGTTTAATCTGTTTTTAATGTTTGTATTGGTTATTTTATTCTGCCCTGTGAACCGCCCTGAGTCCTCAGGGAGAAGGGCGGTATATAAATGTTATTAAATTAAATTAAATTAAAATTATTTCAGTAAGGCAACTTAAAAGGGGAAACTAATATATGAGATATGCTCATTACATGCAAAGCAAGATAGTTCAAGCCATGATTTGTCATAATTGTGATGATTATGGCGTACAGCTCATGAAAACCCCAAATCCACAACCTCAGAAAATTAGAATATTACATGCAATCAATAAAACAAGGAGTGTACATAGAACAATATCGGACCTCTGAAAAGTATAAGCACGCATATGTATTCAGTACTTGGTTTGGGCCCTTTTTGCAGCAATTACTGCCTCAATGCAGCATGGCATGGAAGCTATCAGCCTGTGGCACTGCTGAGGTGTTAGGGAAGACCAGGATGCTTCAATAGAGGCTTTCAGCTATTCTACATTGTTCTGTCTCATGTCTCTCATATGCCCCATAGAATATCTATGGGGTTCAGGTCAGGCGAGTTTGCTGGCCAATCAAGCACAGTAATCCCACGGTCATTGAACCAGGTTTTGGTGCTTTTGGCAGTGTGGGCAGGTGCCAATTCCTGCTGGAAAATGAAGTCAGCATCCCCATAAAGCTCATCTGTGGAAGAAAGCATGAAGTGCACCAAACTCTCCTGGTAGATGGCTACGTTGACCCGGGACTTAATGAAGCACAGTGGACCAACACCAGCAGATGACATGGCTCCCCAAATCAACACAGACTGTGGAAACTTCACACTGGACTTCAAGCATCTTGCAGTGTGTGCCTCTCCATTCTTCCTCCAGACTCTGGGTCCTTGGTTTCCAAATGAGATGCAAAAGTTGCTCTCATCAGAAAAGAGGACTTTGGACCACTGAGCAACAGACCAGGTCTGTTTTACTTTAGCCCAAGTAAGATGCTTCTGATGTTGTTTGTTGTTCAGGAGCAGCTTGACAAGAGGAATACGACATTTGAAGCCCATGTCCAGGATCCGTCTGTGTGTGGTGGCTCTTGATGCACTGACTCCAGCCTCAGTCCACTCCTTGGGAAAGTTCCCAACACTTTTGAATGGCCTTTTCCTGACAATCCTCTCTAGGCTGCGGTCATCCCTGCTGCTTGTGCACCTTTTTCTTCCACACTTTACCCTTCCACATAATTTTCTATTAATGTGCTTTGATACAGCACTTTGGGAACATCCAACTTCTTTTGCAATTAACTTTTGAGGCTTTCCCTCCTTATCGAGGGTGTCAATGATGGTTTTCTGCACAACTGTCAGGTCAGCAGTCTTCCCCATGATTGTGATTCCTACTGAACCAGACTGAGAGACCATTTAAAGGCTCAGGAACCCTTTGCATGTGTTATGGCTTAATTAGCTGATTAGAGTGGGACACTTTGAGCCTAGAATATTGCACCTTTTCACAATATTGTAATTTACTGAGATTGTGGATTTGGGGTTTTCATGCGCTGTAAGCCATAATCATCACAATTATGACAAATCACAGCTTGAACTATCTTGCTTTGCATGTAATGAGTCTATCTCATATATTAGTTTCCCCTTTTAAGTTGCATTACTGAAATAAATGAACATTTGCCCGATATTCTAATTTTTCAAGTTTCACCTGTAATCTTGCTCTTAAAAGTAACCTAAATAATTGAATTGAGAAAGTTATGCCTGCACTGAGATCCTCAGAAAGAGTAATATTTGATGTCCAAAGGCCATAAGGCAAAGCCAGAAAGAGAAGTCAAATAATTTATTGTATTCTAGAATGTTACAGATTTCCTTTTCACATCTGTGATTGATGGATTGATTCATTCAGTCAGTCAGTCAGTCTTTATTCTAAATCTAACATTTACCAGGAAGGTATTTGGAAAACAATGATAATTATGTCTCAAAGGTATTTTTTCTCAACAGCCCCATCACTTTATAACAAGAAGCCACTCAATAAACCTGGCTTGGTTCCCAGATAATGCTTCTAACTGAAGCAAACCAGTTGTCAGTAGCCATTGTGATAGTAGAAAGGAAGAGGAACTGATCCTTGCCAGGTGCAAAACTGAAAAAAAAATCCTTCAACCTTCAAGGAGGAGGGGGGAATAATAGCTATGAATGCTAGTATTTGATTAAATCTTATTCTTCCATATTTCCCTAAAATCTGAAATAATTTTAAGGGCTATAATAGTGATAAGGATATTGGGAGACACAAATATATCATCAGAATTTGATCTTGATTTAGAATTTGCCAGCTTAAACAATTGTATATGGAGATTCTCAGTCATCCAAGTCATAGTTATCGCAAAGACTCTTTTCCACGAGGCAACTGGACTTTCTTGTTTATCTTTGAAGATGTTGGATGAGAGCTGAAGAAGCTTCTTGGATGAGAAGTAAAACCATCTTCAAAGAAAAACAAGAAAGTCCAGTTGCCTTGTGGAAAAGCATCTTTCAGTTAAACAATTGCATTCATGTGATTAGTGGGAACCATATTGATAATTGTAATCTCATTTGTCATTACTATTGCTGTTATCAAGATTGTGAGTATGATTATGATTTTTTCAAACTACATTTAGCATCTATATCCAGCTGATAACTCTAAGTACCAAACATGTATGAAGCAACCACCCCTTCTTGCCTTTTCCTGTTACCTGGTGTCACTAACTTATTTATTTTATTTATGAAATTTATTTGCCGCCCATATCATATCCAATGTCTCTTATCCACTTTGCAAGCATAGTCAGCACTTTCAATAACATGAAGATGGTTTTATGAATTTTCCTCTTCCAGGATATCCTCTGGGAGCTGGTTAAAGCTGCCTCTGGAACGAAGGGGGGAAAAGCAATGCATCAACTCTCTTTGAATTTAGAGGTAAGCGGAAAGTGGGAGCAATGCTTTCTCCTAATGGGTAGGAAATGGAAGTATCCCTTTGAACTATTTTAGATATCAACTAAGGCTTGCAAAGTAATTCCATGACAATGTATTCAGCATTAAGTGTAAATTACTAGATAAAGTAATTTGCTTTAATACACGGTAAGAGAGAGAGGTGGAGAGAGAGGTAAGAGAATTGTCCTGTTATTATTTGATACATTTCTGCCTTTGATTCAAAGAGACTTTTCGTTCTTGATAGAAGAATTTCTGCAATTTAGAAGAGAAGTTAGGCTGGCAAAGATCTCAATTTTTCTCTGTAAGACCTTTAAAAAAAATTTAAAAAAAAAATAACAGGCTAAATATTCAGCAAAGTTTCTATCTTTTTACTGGTTCTTGGCAAGCTTGAAATTAAATGAAAAAGTGGTTTAGATATAGATGTAGTCCATAATTCACATAGTAACATTTTCTCTCAAATCCCCTCCCCAGCCTTCTTCTCCTTCTCCTTCTTCTAGATAATGAAAATGTGGTGCAAAGTGGGAATGATGTTTCTTTCATGTATACAGTTATGAGAATATTTTATAATGTTTCATAGTATTGCAATGTCTAATAAATGTTCATTTGTACCTTATTTTTTTTCCTTTATTTATTGTAGAGGGGTGTATGGGGAGAGCTTGGAGGGGTATCATGATAATTAATTCACAAATATAATTTGTTTGTGTAGGTTGTCAGAAGCTTTGAAAGGAAGAACAATTCAGCTATCAGGGAATTTGAGTTATTAGGCTTAACACGTTCTCCTGAAATACAGAGAATTCTGTTCTGGTCATTCGTATTTAGTTATGTTACAGCTGTGGTGGGTAACCTCCTTCTTATATTTATCATTTGCACTTCTAAGAAACTTTACACTCCAATGTATTTCCTCCTTGCCAATCTGTCTTTGGTGAATGTGCTCTCCATCACAACCACAATTCCCAAATTGCTGCACACTCTTTTTTCATACAGAAACACCATCACATTTTATGGTTGCATCACTCAGGTCTATTTTTTCATATTGTTCCTGGTGACAGAAATTCTGCTGCTCACTAGTATGGCTTTTGATCGTTTTGTTGCTATCTGTTACCCATTGCAATATACTCTGATCATGAGGAAGGAATTATGTGCTGCAGTAGCTGTTGGAGCATGGGTTTCAGGATTGACAAATTCTGCAGTTCACTCAGGACTTGTCTTACAGCTATCCTTCTGTGGATCCAATATAATCAATCATTTCTTCTGTGATCTGCCTCCACTTTTGAAGTTATCATGTTCAGACACCAGTTTGAATGAAACAATGGCTTTTGTGGCAGATGTAATTTTTGCTGTTTTCAGTTGTGGACTAATCCTGACATCATACGGATTTATTATAAGGGCCATCTTTAGAATTTGTTCCACTGAAGGGAAGAAAAAAGCGTTCTCCACCTGTTCCTCGCATCTTATTGTAGTTAGTTTTTACTTTTCAGCAGTCATCTACACATATATCAGACCCACTTCAGTCTATTCTTTAAACAAAGACAAATATATTTCTCTCCTTTATTCAGTAGTAACCCCAGTTCTTAATCCAGTCGTATATTCACTAAGAAACAAAGAGGTAAAAGAAGCTCTGAAATACTTTATTGGAAGAGGTAGAACATTTCCCAGGAATTAATTATATATATGTATATATGTGTGTGTATATATATATATATATATATATATATATATATATATATATATATATATATATATATATATATATATATATATATATATATATATATATATAAAAGGTAAAGGTTCCCCCGCACATGTGTGCTAGTCGTTTCCGACTCTAGGGGCCGGTGCTGATCTCCTTTTCAAAGCCGAAGAGCCAGCACTTGTCCGAGGACGTCTCATATATATATATATATATATATTTATTTATTTATTTATTTTAATTCCATTTATATCCCGCCCTTCTCCGAAGACTCAGGGCGGCTTACAAGCTTAGCCGCCCTGCGTAGAACTAAACTAAAAAAACCCGAATAACCAAAGATCCACATACAAACACCCGCGAAAACCTCAGAAAACACACACACACACACACACACACATATATATATATATATATAAATATATATATATATATATATATATATATATATATATATATATATATATATATATATAAACAGATAGAGAAAGATGTGAAAAAATATACAAGCAGATAAACAATTCATATATTTCCTCACTTACTAATAACTTAGGTGAATTACACTCTTGATAAGCTTGCTCCCAATGACAAATGATATCACTCAGGACAGAAGCCTGACTCACATTGGGGACAAACCACATATAACCATCTCTGCCTAGTGTTTTATTATTAATAGTTCTACTGAAACTTTTATTGATTATGAAAATGTTAATTAGATTATGTCTTTGTGTCATGGTAGTAGCATGCAGGATGCTGCATGGTATCATCATGTTTTCTATTACAGTATGTATCATTATATGCATTAGACTCAAGTATTTATTGTGGGGGGAAAACCTAATTGTCCCTTCATTCTTTGACATATTATATTTTATTTATCTGGCATTCATTATACATTATCAGATGATCAGAGTTTTTTCCAGCATGTGTACAAATAAAACTATTTGTTTGAAAGGAATTTATTTAATGAGTCAATGCATATCCTATCTTTGTATTTTTTTAAAAAAAAACATATTTTATTCAAATAAAAATAATACAAACATAACACATGTAAATCTAAATAAAAATAGTATGTAAAAAAAGTACAAATACTACAGTGCACCCACACCACTGGAGACCATTTTTATTACCTATATTTCTTCTCATATAACAACTAACAATATACAATATATTTGAATTGTGCCCTTATCCCCTCCAAAACAGTAAATATTCATGAGCAGGTTTATTCCCTTTGCCTTCCACCAAGGCTGTTTTTATAAAATCATCCCATATTTCATTATAATCATTTACATTATTCATCCCTTTTAAAAATAATTTATGTTGTTAATTTATCATTTATTGTCATATTCCATATTTCATTATACCATTCGTTTCATTGAATAACCCAGTTCCGTCTCCAATATTTAACTATCAGTAATCTAGCTGCCATTATCAAATTTACAATCAATTCCTTTTTTGCTTCATTTATATCTTGTTTTTCCACCAGTAACAGTAATGCAATCCTCGATGACATATCTAAATTTATCTTCAAAAGTTCTCTAATTTCCCTAAACACCATGTCCCATATCCTTTTTTATTAAAGAGTTTTACAAAAACAAGATTTTACAGTACATCCCCAAATCCCCCCCACCCCAAACCACCCCCTTCCCCCCCACTTCCCAGAGCTAAATACAGGGTACAGTTATAATAATCATATTCTAACTAAAGATTATCCATAATATAAAATTAACCAAATTTATAATGTGCTTTAACTCCCCTTTAACATAAATACATACAAAGTACTAACACTAAAATCAATAACAATATCCCTCTAAAATCTACTCATAAGCTAAATGGAACTTTTTAGTCCCATATTTATTCTGAATATAATCTATCCATCTCCTCCAAACATAAATATATCTTTCTTGTGAATGATCCTTCAAATAAGCAGAAATCTTAGACATTTCTGCAAGATTCGAAACTTTAAACACCCATTCTTCTATAGTAGGCAAATATCCTTCTTCCAGCATTGTCCCACCAGTAACTGTGCTACTGTTATCATATTCAACATCAAATTGGTTTCTTTAACATCACAATCTACAACAATACCCAATAAAAACAATTGTGGAGAAAACTTTATCTTTCTCTTAAAAATCTTTTGAATGTTCCACCAAATTTTAATCCAAAAAGCTTTTATATTTCTGCAAGTCCACCACATATGAAAATAGGTGGCTTCTAAACTACCACATCTCCAGCATTTAGACTGTAAGTTAGGATACATGTTAGACAACTTCTTGGGATCCAGATGTCATCTATAAAACATTTTATAAAAAAAATTCTCTTAAGTTCTGAACCTGAGTGAATTTAACATTTCTGACCCAAATTACCTCCCAAGTATCCAGTGGAATTGGTTCCTGAATATTTTTTGCCCAATTTATCATACAATCTTTAACTAATTCTGTTTCTGAGTCCAATTCAATTAAAACATTTTATATCCTCTTTATATGTGCATGATTTAAATCTCTAATTTGTTTTACTAAATTTTCATCTGTAATTGTGATGCCAACCTTCTGATCCAACTTCCACCTAGCTTTCAATTGAGTATATTGAAACCAAGAGTAACTTATGTTTTCTTGTCTTAACTCCCCTAATGATTTAAGTTGCCAATCATTCCCTTCCAATCTAAGTAATTCCTTATAGGAAAACATATCCAAACTCACTCCCATAGATACGCCCTCTATCGCGTGTCCAGGAATTCCCCAAATTGGTATTTTATAATTTAACTTATAATAATACTTTTTCCAGACACGCAACAAAGCACTTCTAAGAATATGAGATTTAAAAGCCCTATCCACCTTCTTATCATAAAGCAAATATGCATGCCATCACTAACCCATGTCAAGGCCACCGCATCATAATACAATTTCAAATTCAGCACCTTAAGTCCCCCTCTTTCCCTAGCATCTTGTAAAATCTTAAATTTAACTCTTGGTTTTTTCCCCGCCCAAATAAATTTATTAATACCCTTCTAATACCCATCAAGGTTGGCATCCTTTTTCAATACAGGTATCTTTTGAAACAAAAAGAGAAACTTTGGCAGAACATTCATTTTAACAACTGTGATTCTTCCCAATAAAGATAATTGTAATTTTTTCCAATTATTTAAATCCCTTTGTACCTTCAACCATAGTGTTTCATAATTATTCTTATATAATTTTACATTTGAAGCTGCAATATACACTCCTAAATATGTAACCTTTTTTACTATTTCAAAACATGTTAATTTAGTTAACATATCCCTTTCACTCATAGATAAATTCTTAGATAATATCTTAGTCTTATTACTATTCACCTTAAACCCAGAAACCTTACCATACTGAGTTATAATTTCTATCAAATTTATAACCGACTGTAACGGTTGAGATACTGTCACAATCAAGTCATCAGCAAAAGTAACAGTAACAGTAATGCAATCCTCGATGACATATCTAAATTTATCTTCAAAAGTTCTCTAATTTCCCTAAAAACCATGTCCCATATCTTTTGTGCGCTATCGTAATCCCACCACATATGTTTATATGTTCCAATCTCTTTCTCGCACGTCCAGTAAATATTTGTATATTTAACATTTATTTGATTTAATTTATGTGGTGGTAGGTACCACCTCCATATCACTTTATATCCATTTTCCTTAACTCCAACTGACATATTCCTATATACTCTTCTGTTCCAAATGTTTTTCCAATCTTTATCATTTATGTCTCCTAAATCTGATTCCCAGATTAATTTTAAACCTTTTGCCTTATCTTCTAGTTCAGTTAATATTCTGTATATTTCTCCAATTCTTCCTTTACCTATATATTCTTCATTTTCCTCACTTTCTTTTACAATCATTTCAAATTTTGTTAACGGTCTATCTTTCACCTCAAATTTTTCTTCCACTTTTATCCATTTCTCTAATTGTATTAAATTCAACCAATTTAATTTAGTATCTGATAAAACATTCTTTAATTGTATTATATTCTTTATCTTGTGCTTCCAGTCTTCCCGTTTCTATATCTGATTTTTTAAAAATTTATTTATTTTTATTTACTAATCCAATCTTTCAATTCAATCTTAGGGAATTTTTCCATTTCTACTACTGGTGTTAAAGGAGAAATTCCGTGCATTAACGAATGTATTTAAAAAGCATACCTCAGCTGAATTTCAAAGTAAAAGAAAAAGAGTTAATATAAAAACAAGGGAGGCAGAGAATCATAAATAGGTAAACTGTTTTCCTGTAATGCCTACTAAAAAGATCTGCTTTATGTGGATTTCAGCAGACAAGAAACTGGAGGCCAGAAGAGTTCCTGAGGAAATCCATGCCATGTTGTTGTTAGCTGCGAAGTCATGTCCAACCCATCGCGACCCTATGGACAATGTTCCTCCAGGCCTTCCTGTCCTCTACCATCTTCTGGAGTCCATTTAAGCTCACACCTACTGCTTCAGTGACTCCATCCAGCCACCTCATTCTTTGTTGTCCCCTTCTTCTCTTGCCCTCAATCTTTCTCAGCATTAGGCTCTTCTCCAGTGAGTCCTTCCTTCTCATTAGGTGGCCAAAGTATTTGAGTTTCAACTTCAGGATCTGGCCTTCTAAAGAGCAGTCAGGGTTGATCTCCTCTAGGACTGACTGGTTTGATTGCCTTGCAGTCCAAGGGATTCGCAGGAGTATTCTCCAGCACCATAGTTCAAAGGCCTCAATTCTTTGGTGCTTGGCCTTTCTTATAGTCCAACTTTCAAAGCCATACATTGCAACTGGGAAGACCATAGACTTAACTATATGCACTTTTGTTGACAGGGTGATGTCTCTGCTTTTTAGTGTGCTGTCTAGATTTTTCATGGCTTTCCTCCCGAGGAGCAAGTGTCTTTTAATTTCTTGGCTACAGTCTCCATCTGCAGTGATCTTGGAGCCCAGGAAAATAAAATCTGTCACTACCTCCATTTCTTCCCCATCTATTTGCCAGGAATTGAGAGGGCAGGATGCCATGATCTTAGTTTTCTTAATGTTTAGTTTCAACCCAACTTTTGCACTCTCCTTCTTCACCCGCAACAAGAGGCTCTTTAGTTCTTCCTCATTTTCTTCCATTAGAGTGGTATCATCTGCATATCTTAGGTTGTTGATATTTCTTCTGGCAATCTTATTTCCAACTTTTGATTCATCTAGCCCTGCCTTTTTTATTTATTTAGTTTTTTAAAATTTTAATCCCATTTATATCCCATCCTTCTCTGAAGACTCAGGGCGGCTTACAATCTAAGCACAAATCAAATGTGCTTTCTCATGATGTGGTCTGCATATAAGTTAAATAGGCAGGGCGACAGTATACAGGCTTTAGCATAGTCAATGAAGCAGAAGTAGATGTTTTTCTGGAACTCTCTAGCTTTCTCCATGATCCAGCATATGTTGGCAATTTGATCTCTAGTTCCTCTGCCACTTTGAAATCCTGCCTATACTTCTGGTAGTTCTTGATCCACATACTGCTGGAGTCTAGCTTTTAGGACTTTAAGCATAACTTTACTAGCATGAGAAATGAGTGCAATGGTTTGATAGTTTGAACATTCTTTGGCACTGCCTTTCTTTGGAATTGGAATGTAAACTGATATTTTCCAATCCTGTGGCCACTGTTGAGTTTTCCAAATTTGCTCGCAAATTGAGTGTAGCACTTTTACTGCATCGTCTTTTAAGATTTTGAATAGCTCAGCTGGAATACTGTCACCTCCACTATCTTTGATGTTGCTCAGCTTTTCTAAGGCCCACTTCACTTCACATTCTAGGATGTCTGGCTCGAGGTCAGTGACCACCTCATTGTGATTATCAGGGACGTTAAGCTCATTCTTGTATAGTTCTTCTGTGTAATTTTGCCACGCCATAGTTTGTACTAACTTGATGCCTAATGGGTTTCTGAAACCAGAATAATCTTCTATAGAAACTCATAATATAATAAGCCACCCTGAAAAAGGTTAACATCAACTTGCCAAAAGTTAACTATTAATTCAGTTCTTACAAAGGAAGAGAAGGAATTCTTCAGACTATGTAATAATATCAGCTGAGCTACCACTTTGCAAACAGACCTGCGATTTTGAACATATTTCTTATATTGCTGTAGAAGAGTCATAATTTAAGGTAACCATGAATTTTCAGACAAGAACAGTAGTATAATCCTGCAGTTGCATCATAAATGAATAGTGGAATAATTCTACATGAGTTTATATCAGAAAAAAAAGACCCCAGGATCACTTTTATTGATGTTAAATGATAAAAATATTCCCAAATTTATCTCTATTAATTCTGAAATTGATTTTTCACATTTCCATTTATTAAGACATCTGATCAAAAATATTAACAAAGTTTCTATATCCTCTTCACTGGACACATTGGACAGTGTCTACTACTGTGTTTGATACAGGCTTTGTCACGTACTGTAATTCTTCATGAATTATGTTTGGCTTTCAATCTCTACCTTTAAAAGAAGTTTTAAGACTCATCTTTTTAGCCAGATCTTCATGGCAAAATGTGGTCCTAATTGTGTTTTAACTCTATTTTTCCTTTCTCTTTCCATGTTTGAAGAAGTAATTTTATTTCTGGATAAAGAATCTCAGAACCCTGTGATAAAATAACAAGGTATTTTAAATTCTAAACTATCCATTTAGTTCCACATAATTTCCATAGCCATGAATGAATATATAAAATAAAATGTTTATTTCATTCAATGAAAAACTATGGCACAATTTAGGAAATTGATATAGAGTTTTCAGATGGGTTGTAAGCTGCCCAGACTTAGCCTGAGATAAGATGAACAGCCAATAAATTTTGTTAATCCACTCATATATTCATTGAGAAACAAAGATTTTATAGAAAGACTAAAAACACTTATGGGGCAAATTAGGCTACTCAGTTGACCTATATTTTGAAACATTAATCTAGAGAAAAAATCTAGCAGGCAAAAAGCCAACACTTTCTCTTAAATAGACTTTTTTCATTGTTTGTGTTCTCTAACTGTATATCATAAATGTGTGGCAAATGATCTCACTCAGAACAGAGTCTTCACTCAGGAGCATATCTAAAGTTCATACATATGCAAAGTTCTAGTCAACTATACCTCCCATTAGTAAATTTAATATCAATATCTCAGTGGATAAGCATTAAAGCAAATCTTTTAACATGTCATGCCAACATTGTGAATCGTTTTGCAAACATCTTGGGTTTCTGAATAGTTTTCAGTTTTTGCATGTTGCAGGAGTCAAGTCATAGTATAACAAATTTAAGTATTCAAACAATAACTTCAGTATAATCTTGCCAATATTATGTAGAATTGTTGGTGAGACCGTTAAAAGTCGTTGGTGCTGTTTGAACTTGTTCTGCCATCAGCAAGATCTGACTGCTGGCACACTGATGGATTCTACTGCAAATCAGGGCTGTTTCCAGAGGAGGCAGAGGAGGAGAGGACCTGGAGCTTATGGAGCGAAGGAACTGGATGAGGCTGTCGGCAGACCCAGAGGAAGAGAGAGAGGCTTTTGGAGGAGTTGGTGGCGGCGGCAGCAGCATGCTCCAGGGGCGAAAAGAAGCAAGGCCTCTTTAAGGAAAGGGTGGAAGAGTCAGGATCAGAAAAAGTAAAGAAGGTGAGGTTGTCAGAATACAAGCAAATTTGAGGGCTAATCCACATGGAGCCCCATTTCCATCTGTCCTGTTTGCCATCGTTTACTCCCTGGAGACTAAAATGGACAATTGGAAATTTGAGCGGGCCCCGAACAAGGAGTATATATCGGAGGTGGTGACCCTTTGAGAGCTGTATGCAATGAAATTTCATTTTGATTTATGCCGATTGGTGTACATTCAAAGTGACAATAAAGTTATCATAATCATCTAGTCGTCCTGGATATTCATAAAATACAAAACCACACAAGATACCTGCTTAATAAAATGATCAAAAATCAACTGAAAATTTATCTTCACATCTCTTTTTTTCTCTATAATATTTATTTCTTATAAACCATAAATGCATATGTACAGAGATAATATTTTTATTAAGCTCTTTATACTATCTTCATTTATTTCAAGAATAGGAAACTTCCTTCAAGATGGCAGGCCTAAACCTTAGTTACATTTCAACAACACTGAGATCATGTGACTGAAATTTGAGATGAATCAAATCATGATGTTAAAAAAGGGAGGGAAATTCAGATAATAAGTTTAGTACTACTGTATTGCTATTACAATATACTAAATAATTGAGAAGTTTATGAGTTAGATTGAGATCTGTAGAAAGAAAGAGGTTTCTTTGCAGTGAAAGGCCATAAGGCAATGGATGAAACAGAGATAGCAATGTGAAAGAAAATATAGTTTTCAAGGACAAGATATTATGGAGTGATATAGCAAATTAATGAGTGGTGGTTTGTGAAAATTGGGTTATTTGTTTGATTCTAGGCATTGTACGACACTTTTTTTAAATAAAACAATATAGAAAACATTAATTATTAAAAACAATAATTGTTAATAATGACATGGTTTGCTTTCCTCTTCTTTTTACTAGGTTTTATTTTAACTTTTTGTTATTATTTAATTTTTCTTTCTCTTTCACTCTGCTGCATATAGTATTAGTTATTTTCCAGAAAGGGAATAATGCATGCAGGATGCATGATATATGTGCATTTCGATTTTTTTTTTAATTCAAAGCAGCTAATGGTTGTACACAAGATGTGCTTAGGAAGCATAGTCATTGATTCCTGCAACCTTTGCAAAGTGGCTCTCTCAAGGAAATTTCTCTTTTAAATTCACACAGTTGTAATGAGTGTAGTTTTCCAAGGCTATTAGGGGAATTAAAAGTAGCTTATCAGATAGTGATCCTCAAACTGAAGTTTTCAGTGGCAACTTCCAACATGAAAGATCTTTCTCCCAAGACCAGCATGGCAACTGGCAAAAAGCTAAACTTACAGGAGGGGAAAAAACAAACAAACAGCTTTCTCCTTTGCATTTTCTCAGTAAAAGCAACTGAATAATATTTCACATGTTTTAATTCTGAATACTCTTTTATGTTTTAATTACTACATATGTAGTTATGTTTATAACTATTAGAAAATTGTGATAATCACTGGATCAAATTGCACTGATTCTACCCATTGGACATAATGTCCCAGTGTGTGTGTGTGAGAGAGAGAGAGAGTGAGAGAGAGAGTGAGAGAGAGAGAGAGAGAGAGAGAGAGAGAGAGAGAGAGAGAGAGAGAGAGAGAGAGAGAGAGAGAGAGAGAGAGAGAGAGATGGAGAGAGATGTTACATAAGTCTAAGTCTCTACCACAGAAAATCAGTGGAAAAAATGATGCTTCAAAATTGTTTGTTTGTTTGTTTGTTTATCTTATATAGCCACCTACTAATGGCGACTCCGGGTGGCTTACAAAAATAAAATCCCAATGAAAAAAACAGTACCCCCTCCCCAAAACAACAATCAAACCAACTACTTGACAGGCTCCATCCCAGACTCATTGACAAATCATGTCTTCAGGGCCTTTCAAAAGAGTGTCACAGTGGGGGACAATCTCATTTTTGCAGGAATGATGTTATACAAGGAGGGAGCCACTAGGGAGAATGTTCTTCTTCCTGATCCCACCTGATGGACCTCCTTAAGAGAGGGAGCTGATAACATATTCTGCCTCCCCACTCTGGTGGAATAGGTAGATATAATTGGGATAAGACAGTCCTTCAAGTAACTTGGTCCCAAGCCATGAAGAGCTTTAAAAGTGACAACCAACAACTTGAATTAGACCCAGAAATAAATTGACAGCCAATTTAGTTCTTGTAAGAGAAATGATACCTGTGCAAATCTAGACTGCCATATTTTGAACCAATTGAAGCTTCTGATACTTTTCAAGGGCAGACATGACAGTAGTGAAGATTGCAGGTTACTAGGACTATGAGCAGGGATTTTTAGCTTATCTTTCAGGGAAAAATATAACAAAAACCTCCTTCAAAATTAAAGCATGTTCTCTGTATATGTCTAATTGGGTGGAATAGAAATACATTATTTCTGCATATTTGCTCTGGGTTTATGTCTGAAAGTAAGTAGATTTTCTAAATAACTGATTATTTGGAAATGCTGCCTCATTCCTGAGTACTACCACTCCTAGCATTTCCTTCTCTTCAAAGGTTTAGAAATACCTACAGTCAATGCACATAACATTAAAAAGAGTTGGATTCAAGTTAGTCATATGAAAAATAGATTATTGCCATCTATAGGACTTGAGTTCTCTTTATTTCAATAAATATAATATAAATATGACTAAGTTGCAGAAGAATTTCATCTACCTTAAAGGAAAAAAACCCACATCAGAATTGTCCAATAATAATGATTCATTAATATAATTGCATCAGGAAATTCTGCAAAGCCTGATTGCAACAATTATAACGAAGCTCCAGAGATAACACTCCCATTGGCATCCTTACTTATATAATGCATGTTTCCACTTATCACTGGCTTGAGCCACAAGCAAAGTTTATAACAGGACAAGCCAATCATCAAAGGCCATTATGATGTAGAAATGATTGGGAACTGAATCTTGTCAGATGCCAGTGCTGACATTAATTGTAAATTCACATATGGGAAAATTCAATAATTTTCAACAATGATAAATATAAAGGCAAGTATTTCATATAATTATTATGATATAATTATTTTCCTTCATCCCAACTACTTCCATAATTCATATGTGAAGGATCAAAGAGTTTTAAGGCTTTTGCTATATAATGGTGGACAAAATTATTCCACTGGCATCTAAATTTTAAATTAAAGTGAGCCTATTGAAATAATGAGAGCCAGCTTGGTGTAGTGGATAAAGCATCAGACTAGAAATTGGGAGACCATGAGTTCTAGTCCTGCCTTGGGCCCAAAGCCAGTTGAGTCACCTTGGGCCAGTTGCTTTCTATCAGTGCTAGGAAGGAGGCAGTGGTAAAAGCAGGCTTCTGAAAAACCTTGCAAAAAAGACTGCAGGGACTTGTCCAGGCAGTCGCCAAGCATCAGACATGACTGAATAACAACAATAATGAAATTTAATTAGGGATATTTGTTGGGAATCATTAACTTCATAACTAAGCAAAGTCCTGACATATTATAGTTACCTAGTTTATCAGAATGGATCTGTTTCTAGTTCATAGCAATAAATATTGGGAACTTGCTAGCAATTTGCCTTTTCATGGCAAATTTTTTCATGAGTTACCTTGAGAACTTAACCATTTCCAAAACTGGAAATGCTTCAATGCATGTGCTTCTTTCAGAACTTCACCTTGAATTGCCACTTGGGTATGGAGGCAGTCTCTAAGTGAGGTAAAACAAAAAGAGTACAGCCCCTTGTCTTTCCTTTTGGAGTTCCTTTGCTTCATATAGGTGTTTGTCATCAGCAGTAGAAAACTGAACAATCTATTTGAATCCTTGTATTGAGCTAGTAAGACTAGCAAGCAATTATTTACAAGTCTATTGAAAACAATGTATAGGAAGTTCATGGGTAAGAGAATTGAACCCTATATGGAGGAAAAAATATCCCCCTGCATTGTGAAAATTAAGAACTGTACCTCTCCTCTGGGAAACAGTAATATATTTGGTGTTTTGCTCTCTGAAAAATGAGCATTGGTAGACAATGAGGCAGAAGAGTTATGGAATGGTGAAGATTAATAAATATGATCTATGAAGAGCATTTCAAAGGTACAATAGGTCCAGAATGCAGTGGTGCAGGCAATTTTAGAAGCCCCTAAGAGACACATGTAATATCACTGTTGTATAAGCTGCTTTGGTTGCTGATCTGCTTCTGGGTGCAATTAAATCTTTGGTTATTACTTTTAAATCCTTTTATGTCATGGGTCCAAATATCTGTGCAGTCATCTTTTGCCAATGAGATTCGCCTGCCTCACTGATTCTGGAAAAATGGGTCTACGGCAGATCCCATCAGTCAATGAGTTTCAGCTGGTGAAATACAGGAAAAGAGCCTTTTCTGGCATGGCTCCAGCCCTTTTGAACATCTTGACCCAGGAGGTAAAAATCTGTCCTCTCTCTTTTAGCCTTTCTCAAACCCTTACAAGCTAGCTATGCCAGTTGGCATGAGGTCCTGAAGGAAAATCTGCTAGCTGGAGGTGGTTGGTATAGAATAGGTACCCCACTTTCCTTTCTACACTCTTGTTTTTTAAGTTATTTTAATTCCTCTAATTTTAATTCCCTTTATATTTATAATTGTTGTGATACGCGCACACGCACACACACACACACACACACACACACACACACAAATATTATTTAGATCAGTGCTTCTCAAGCTTGTCAGCTTTAAGATGTGTGGACTTCAACTCCCAGGATTCTTTAATGGTCTTTCTTCTAGAGGTACAATCACTTTATTTCACTAAGTATTCAAAATGTCCACATTAATATAATCCTTCATTCATATTCATAGAAAGCAATTGTATCTTCCAAATGTCAATATAGGGAAAATCAAACAAGTAAGCATACCCCTAAATCATAAGATGGAGCTTTCATCATAACAAAGAGCTTCCATCAAAAACCCACAAGAATAAGTAGGGATGGAGGTAATCATTTTACTTCATATCATAGCTTAACTTTTTCATCTTCCTTCTTTTTTTCACAATACTGAACTAAATGGTATTAATAAATTTAAAAGGCAGAATTGTCATATAATGTCAAAACACAAATGAACAGTTCATAAGATTCTATACTGTATAACACCACAGTTGCATCTTTTCTTGTCTATACGTGAGAAAAAGAGAGAGGAGGTAGTTAAGAAATTTAGCACCTTAATATGTAGATACATTTCCAGTGCTAGAACAGCTAAAATGTTGTTACAAATGGTAAGTGGTATTAGAAACTTCACCTTATCACTAAAGTTTCTGTTTATTTATTATTCCATATTCTGAAAATGTATTAGAAACACTTTTTTAAAAATCCATTAAGAATTTAGTGGATTTCAGTTCTGTTGATTACCACTGATACTACCAGAACCAAAAAATCTGTTAATGATCAGAAAGATCCAGGTTCATCACTATTGTAAACTAATCTGAGACTGGTAGATTTTCCATATTTAAAAATAACCACATATTTCAATTTTTGATAGAGAATTAGGGAGGGAGGCAGGAACTGAAGAATAGCAAGATAAATTATTGAATTATGTAACTATGTTGATTATTATACTAAAACATGTGTCTATTTAGGATAGCAATTACAATAATATTGAAATAAACAACAAGAGTGCCATATTGGAGTTTATCCTGGTTGGGCTATCTACAACGACTGAAATACAGAAAATCCTCTTCTGGGTATTCATATTCATCTATGCTATAGCCCTCACTGCCAACTTCATTCTTATCCTGACCATATGGACTTTCAGGAAACTCCACACGCCCATGTACTTCTTCATTGTCAATTTGTCCTTAGTGAATGTAATATCTATTTCAGTTACTACTCCTAAATTGCTCTATAGTCTTTGGACTGGAAGAAAGACCATCTCATTTTATGGATGCATTGCACAGAGCTATCTGTTTATATGGGCTTTGGGAACAGAACTTTTACTTCTCTCCTTTATGGCTTTTGATCGCTATGCAGCTATCTGTCACCCTTTGCAGTACCCCATGATCATGAGGAAACAGGTATGTGCTTCCATAGTTACTGGAGTGTGGGTTGTCGGATTGGTCAATTCCTCTACACATTCTGGACTTATGTTGCAGTTGGATTTTTGTAACTCCAATATTATCAATCATTTCTTCTGTGACATACCTCCATTGCTGCACCTCTCATGCTCAGATACAACTCTAAATGAGTTTGTGTTATCTTTGTCAGATGTTATATTTGGGATTGGTTGTTGTGGGTTGACTCTAACATCATATTTTTTTATAATAAGAGCTATCTTCAGAATACGTTCCACTGAAGGGAAGAAAAAAGCATTTTCTACCTGCTCCTCACATTTTATTGTTGTTAGTATTTTTTACTCCTCTGTAATCTATACTTATATCAGGCCCTCTTCAGCCTACTCGCTAGACCAAGACAAACAAATTTCGCTTCTTTATTCAGTGATAACTCCTGTTGCTAATCCAATCATATATTCACTGAGAAACAAAGATTTCAAGGAAGGATTGAGAACACTCACAAAGAGAATTAGGCTACTCAGTTGATTCAATACTGAGCTAAGTTCTAAAGCAGAATTCTGGAAAACCAGAATTTCTAGTGAATAGATACATTTTCATTTAATACTTTTTTTATCAAATTATTATTAGAATAATGGCTCTTTGCCTTTCTATAGTGGCTAAAAATAAGAAAGTAGTATTAGGTATGCTTGCTTCCTTGAGCTATTCATAAAAATAGTTAAAATAGATAAAAGCATTTAATAAATAGATGAATAAAAACAAGAATACTGATATTTGTACAAAGATCCATGTGAAATGTTTTTACAGGCCTTATAGTTTGTTTGTTTTTTATCCTTAATGGAAGTAAATAGATATGAGGTAGGATCAAGAAACACATCACCCATTCCACTTTTCAGTTGTCACTAATGTTGGAATATTTTCCATGTAATTTGCTCTGGATAATATTTTTGCTCATGACATATTATCTCATTCAGAACATAATATTCACTCAGATACATATGTATAGCTATATATGATTAGGAGTTTGTCCTACTTAACTTTCTACCTACTGAAAAGAATCAACTCAACAGAATGTAAGTTACTTGTCTGATATACTTATAAGGGTCTATGTCAATTTGCCATGGCCAATTTGTTATGGCTAGCTTGCCATGGCTAACTCATCACAGCCAACTTCCTGGGGCCAATTCACTGCAGGACAACTTGCCACAGCCAACTCGCTGTAGGACAGCTCACTGCATGACAAGAGTTACACTAATATCAAATAAATAATGGAATAGAATCATTAAAGAAAGAATGCAAAAATTAAAACAGTTCTTATTTATTTTAAATAAATAAATATTTATTTACTTATTTATTTATTTATTAGTTGAATTTATATACCGCCCTATTCCTGGAGGACTCAGGGCGGTTCACAGGGCAGTTTAAACAGTACAAAAAAAGAATAAAATGGAATTAAATTAGTACAAGCCCACAATTCATAATAACAATAAAATTAAAATTTTAAAATTAATTTAATATAATTTAATATGATTTAATTAAAATACTTTAAAATTTAAAGTCCCTCAGTCCAGGCCAGACAATTCGAACAACCAGGTTTTTAAGTCCCGGCGAAACAAGCAAAGGTCGGGGGCAGTCCGAAGCTCCATTGGCAGTTTGTTCCAAAGGGCGGGTGCACCCACAGAGAACGCCCTCCCCCTGGGAATCACTCGCCAGCAATCTCTAACCGGCAGAACCCTAAGGAGGCCCTCCCTGTGGGCACACACAGGACGATGGGAAGCTGATGCTGGTAGCAGGTGCTCCCTAAGGTAATCCAGACCCATGCCATTTAGGGCTTTATAGGTCATCACCAGCACCTTGAATCTCACCCGGAGGGCAACTGGAAGCCAATGCAGCTCGCAGAGAAGAGGTGTTACATGAGAGTATCGGGACACTCCCATTACTACTCGTGCGGCTGCATTCTGCACCAGCTGAAGCCTCCGAGTGGTCCTCAACGGCAGCCCCATGTAGAGAGCATTGCAGTAGTCTAACCGGGAGGTCACGAGCACATGAGTGACTGTATGTAGGGCATCCTGGTCCAGATAGGGCCACAACTGGTGCACCAGGCAAACCTGGGCAAAAGCCCCCCTGGTCACGGCTCCTCTATGATCTTCCAAACTGAGCCATGAATCCAGGAGGATGCCCAAGTTACAAGCCCTATTGATGGGGGGTAACACCTCACCCCCCATCATTAAAGATGGAGAAGAGTGGTTGACTCGAGATGCCGATACGCACAGCCACTCAGTCTTGGCAGGATTGAGTCAGAGCCTGTTTCTCCCCATCCAGACCAGAACTGCCTCCAGGCAATGGGACATCCCGTCGAGGGCATCACTGAGTTGGTTCGGGGTGGAAAGAAAAAGTTGGGTATCATCAGCAGACTGATGATACCCCACCCCAAAACCACGAATGATCTCACTCAGTGGCTTCATATAGATGTTGAACAGGAGGGGAGAGAGGACCGACCCCGAGGAACTCCACAAACGAGAGGCCTCGGGGTGGACCTCTGCCCTCCCGTCAAATAGAATTGTTAAATTGTCCTGCAGTACATTGTCCCACAGCAAGTTGGCCATCATGAGTTGTCTGCAGAGAGTTGGCTGTGGCAAGTTGTCCCATTCAATTTCATAATGTGTGTTCCAGTATTCCTCATTGATTTGAAATATTTATGATCTATGCAAAAAGGCTTATTCATATAATTTAATCTATATATAGTCATATTATTTGTAATGTATTGGCTTCAACTGTTGAAATCATTTTGAGGGTCCACTAGATGTTGTAGTGGTGGAAGACCGATGCAAGAGCCTCATCGGCCTCAATTGATTTGATGCATTGGGCATTCAAGTAACTGGCATTCATAGGACACAAGCGGCAGACCTGTCTGCAGTCTGCCAAGAGTTTGCTGAGGCTTTCAGCTCAAGTCTAGGGGAGTACAAGGGTCCTCCTATCGCCCTCAAGCTTGATCATATGGAAACCCCAATATGGATCAAGCCTCGTAGAGTGCCTTTCACCCTCAAACCCAAAATTGATGCAGAGCTGGACAAGCTGGTGAGACAAAGGGTTTTGCAGCCCTTAGACAGTGGGGTGTGGGAGACTCCCACAGTAATACCACTTAAGGCCAACTGAGAGGTGCACATATGTTCTGATTATCAGTGCACTATTAACAGGCACTTCAACAACATCCATATCTGGTGCCAGTATTCAGCCATATTTTGGTGACACTGCAAGGAGGCCACGTGTTCACCAAATTAGATTTGGCACAAGTCTACCAGCAACTGCTCATGGACGAGGCCATGGCTGTAGCCCAGACTATTGTCACCCATAGGGGGGGCTTCAAGGTTAAGCACCTACAGTTTGGGGTGAGTGTAGCCCCAGGGCTTTTCCAGGAAGTGATGGAGAGCACGCTCAAAGGCATTCCAGGGGTAAGCCCCTATTCTCATAGCTTGAGAATCAGTGGAGATTTTGGCTGAATGACTTAAAGCCATCCTTCAGTGGTTCTGCAATGTGGGACTTAAATTAAAAAAGGAGAAGTGTAAGATTGGGGTAGAGTCAACTGAGTTCCTTGGTTTCTGTATCGATGCTGATGGCATTCATCTGGCAGACTCCAAGCTGAAAGCAATCCAGCAGCCCCAAGGTCTGAAGTCCAAGGAAGAGCTTCAGGCCTTTCTGGGCCTTTTGAATTTTTACCATCCCTTCCTCCCACACAAGGCTGCAGTGGCAGAGCCATTACACCAGCTCTTGGATAAAAAGACTCAGTGGCAGTGGAGCAGCATCCACAAGAGAGGTTTCAAGGCAGTCAAATCACTGTTGTCTTCAAACTCAGTCCTCTCATTTTAATGAGAAGCTGCCTGTCTTCATCATATGTGATGCATCCCCGTATGGGAGGCAGACTCCCATTGCTTATTACTCTAGGACTCTGTCATCCACAGAGAGCAAATACGGACAAATTAACAAGAAGGCCCTGGCCTTTGTGGCTGGAGTAAAAAAGTTCCATGACTACTTGTATGGCTACCAGTTCATGGTCCTCATGGACCACAAGCCTCTTCTAGGGTTGTTCACCACTAAGAAACAGACACCTCAGTTTCTGTCTCCTTGAATGCTGAGGTGGTCTATCTTACTTTCAGCCTACACTTACAGGCTGATTCACAAACTGGGCAAGGAAATGGGCCATGCAGGTTGCCCCTGCCACAGCACAGCCAAAGTCACCACAAAATTTGCAAGTTAGTGACCAGGTTTGGGCACAGAATTACAGGCAAGGGGCTTTGTGGGTGGTAGCCATGATTGCTAAGGTGTCAGAGCGACTCTCTTATGAGGTGGTCCTGGAAGATGGGCTAGTCATTCACTGGCACATTGACCAACTATGTCGAACGCTAGCAAATCAGTCACTGGCTCAGGACTCTCAAGAGGGCCACCCACAGGGGAAGCATGACAGTGGCCCAACAGAGGAGCTTGCACGCTCCACCAGGACTCTCAGACGAGGAGATGGGGGAATGGCCATAGATGAGTACTCCCTGGACACACAGTTCGCATCTGCTGAGCAGAACCGGGAAACAGCACCAAGTGCCAGCCTGGCAGATTTTGCTTCACAAATGGACTTTGGTTTGGGCCTACCAGAACAATCCAGCCAAAGGGACTTGAGTGAAACTGAATCCAGTGGGCCTTCTGAGTCCTGGTCTACACAGCCTGGCAGGCAAGTGGGTAGACCAGGAGGCTTCAGCAACCCCTAGACATTTGGGTTGGTTGCGAAGGTTGCCTAAGTATTTGCAGGACTATGTCAAGAATTTGAGAGTTTGAGCTATCTAGGGGGAAGGGGTATAATGTATTGGCTTCAACTGTTGAAATCACTTGCTTAATGTATGACCTTAATTGCTGAATTTAAGTGTAGGATTGCTTAACAGTTTCAGTTATTGCAACCCAGACTGTCTATCTCCAAGCTGATAATTATGTTTGGCATGGGAAACTGTTACTTTAAACCTATTGGTTACCGCCTAGAGGCGAACCATATATATATATATCTGTTCAGCAGCCTCTAGGGCTGCTTCTGTTGTGAGTTAATAAACATGCTTGCTGTTTCAATACTCTGCCTCATCAATGCCTAACCAAACTAAGAACATAACATTATTCATTGCTGTTTGTGTCAGAGGTACTTTTGTTTGTTTTTAATTTATGCCAGAATAAATCTATCTTTTAATGGCATTCCTTCCTTCCTTCCTTCCTTCCTTCCTTCCTTCCTTCCTTCCTTCCTTCCTTCCTTTTTTTCTTTCTTCCTTCCTTCCTTTCCCTTAGATGACACAGTGGTTAGTATTGCACGCTAACTCTTCTTATTTGCCTTCAGCAGAGCCTCCTGATAAGGCTCAAGGTTGAATCACCCTTCCATTTTTCCAAGCTCACTAAAATGTGGATGCAGATTGTTGGGGCCAAATTGCTGACATTATAAACCACCCAGAGAATGTTGTAAAACACTATGGAGTGATGTATAAATCTAATTGCTATTGCCATTGCTATTAGATCCCTTCAACACTTCTTTGCAGGAATATATAGTTATAGTGTATGCTAATTTTAATAGGAATAATGTATTTATTTAATCAGTAACATCATCAAAGTAAGTAAAACTCTTATGAAGCTATTGTCATCAGGCCATGACCCCTACTGGATATGATAACCTAGTAACCTAATATCCTCCAGAAGGAATAAAAACTTCTAGTGAATTTTCGAGGGAATGTGAATTTAATCTTAGCCCTAATCCTATATGCATTCAAATCAAAATTAATTAAAGAGAATAATTAATGGATACCTAAGTTTCATTATACTTTGCAAATAAATCCTGCTTTGTGCATTATGAAATTGATAAGTGTAATAACTTTTATTTTAATTTTATTTATTTATTTATCTATTTTTTATTTAACTAGGCAACTTAAATGGGGAGAATCACTTTTTTTACACAGTGATTTTTTTTTTGCCTTTTCTAAAAAGTTTTATTTTTGTGGAGATTTTTTTTATCAGGTTTTTTTAATGAAAGAAAAACAGCAATATTTTAAACCCTAGCTTTATTTTTTTCTAAAAGTTAAAGATGCATATCTTTGCAGATTTTAACCAGAAAACATACATGAACATATATGCATATGCACATGTACATATATGTGTTTGCAAAGTTTAATTGATAACACAAATACATATATACACAAATATTTTTCTGAACTTTAAATAAAGTTTTATGTTTCTCCAGCAACCACTAAAATTAAGACAGCAACATACATTACTTCAGTTTGCAAAATTCAACAGGCAAATTGGTACAAAACACAAGGAAAAATTATGAATGGCATCAGAAACAACATACAATCAAATAAATTTATCCAATAGTGGCTCAACCTTCACTTTACCCCAGAGCCTGGAAGAGTATTTAATAGTTTTTTTTGAATATGATCAATATAGGAGCCATCTTTGTCTCTAGTTATAAATCATTCCTAAAGTCAGCTGTCATAAGGGAGAAGGCATGTTTTGTGGTTCCTACATAATGTCAATCTTTAAGCAACAGGACCCAGAGCAGAAACAACTACAGAAAAATGTTCTGTTATGTCTATGCTATGAAGGACTTCCTAGGTGTTAAACAGCACTGTTGATCAGGATTCTGATAATTCTGAGGATTGATTTAAGGATACTTGTATTGAAATGACAGAAATAAAATTCAGGCTTCAAAGTTATGGAAATCTTGATAAAGAAATAACAAGTTTACAGATAAACTACAGGATCATAACTACAGGATACATGCACAAGTATTTTTGTAACTTTTGTACCTTTACATTTGTAAGAAACTGTTTCTATTATGTAACTAAGTAAAACTAAGAAACCTATATAAAGGACTTCCAGTTTGCTGATGTGGCTGCCACAGATGCTGGAAGGTCAGCTCCATCTTCCACGGCCAATTTCACACTGCTGGAAGAGCCTGGAAAGGGTCGAAAGTCACCCTGTAGGGGTGACTAGCAAGGAAGGGATCTCTGCTTGATTGTGGGAGGGTGGTAGCCCTTCCATTTGATCCAGGGCAGCCTTCCAAACCAGCGGACAAAAGACCGGCCAAAGACATATGGCCCGTCATTAGACTACAGACAGCCGAAGTCAAATTAACCACCAGTCACCTACAAAGCAGCGCTGATGAGACTAGTTGAGATCTGAACCTTTCTTCAATCCTAATTACTTTTTCACCTGTCTAAGCTTCCCAAAGTATTTTTCCCCCTGTGGGGAGAGGGAAGAGAAATTCTATCCCACCCTCTAAAAACAGCGGCAACTCACTATCCAGAGGAATTTAAAATGCTGAAAGAATAACCTAATTCTAACTGGATTTCTATCTTTCTAAAATTTGAGGACTAAAAGATTTCTTATTCTTATTGAAGATTTGGGTTTTTACTTGCAAAAAAGAAGTAAAATTGAAAAAAAAAGGATTATAAAAATTTTGGACTTAAAAAAACATAAATGGTATGAGTAACACCTTGTGGTTAAACCTGATATTACAACTTGTTACTGCCTAACAGAGACTTGGCTTGAAGCCCAGACTATAGATAAGACTTTTGCAATCTTGGCAGATATCAGCTATGAGAAGCCCAGCTGTGTTCTATACTCAGTGACAAAATTATTTTCATTCTCTGATTGTAAGGCTTTTAATTTAACACTCTACTAAGAGAACATGGAGGAAGATCAGAAATAGATTCTCTTTGTGTTGAAAGCAATTTATGAAGCTATTCTTACAGCTACTGATGAAATAAGAAGCTACAGAAAAGAACAAGACGTCAGCCTAGATATACAAACCCAAACTTTGATTACAACTAAAGAATGAATTACATAGAATATAATAGAAGAAGTGGAACAATCAAATACTATGATAGAAGATTCAACTGATCAACAAACAGAGTTAATGGAAAACCCAGAAAAGACTGACAACACTGAATGTAAAAGTAATTAAGAAATCTATTGATAAATTTAATAAATATTTTTTACTTAGCTAATATAGCAAGAACTGTACTAGCTTAAATATGAGATAGTAGACATTAAGAGAAAAAGAGAGGAAATATTTGATGTTGAAACAAGAAAAATTCTGGTTACTACATTTAAGATATTTGGAAATTAATAGAAAATAAGAATGTTATACTGTATTACTAATTAGATGATGTAAGATGGTGAGAAATTGAAGATATTCAAATAGATAAGATGTGTATCCTGAATATTAGACTTTGTGATGGATTTGATTTAGTTACTTTAAACTTGGAAATTATAAATATTAAATGTTAAATTTAAATATTAATAGGAAACTGAAAATTGGGAAAAAGCTAATTAGGACATTGATTGTCTATAAAGACTGAATGTTAAAATAATCAGGATATGTATAAGCTAAAAATTATTGATAAATTTAAGAATGTTATTTTTATTTAATTGACATAAAGGAATTGAATTAGTTTAAAGATAAGACATTAAATACTAAGGGGGAAAGAGAAGAAAATATTTAATGTGGTAGTTTGAGGCTTGTACTAAAGAAACGTGTATGTCATTGAATTATCGATTAACTTAGCTGCCATATTGCTTTTTAAATACTTAAATGTAAAATTAGAAAATCAATAAAACATTAAAAAAAAACTAAGAAACCTATATATGCTTGCTTACAATTGCATTTGGGATTCTTCCAGTCTCATGAAAGAACTCAACTTTGTCCAGCACTAAATAAATGTGTGACTTAGAGAGAAAATCTGTATTCTGCCTTTTTGTTCATGCTGAGCCACACCTGGTCTCTGATTAAAAGCACCTTGAATTGCACCCAAAAACCAATTAGTAACCATTGCGGCATAAAGAAAAGTTGACTCACATGGACATCATGAGACATGCTCAGTACTGCCTGTAACTCTAAATTCTATACTAGCAGTGGTCTTCAAGAATAGACCCATGTATATTTACCTTGAGTAATTCATTCACAAAGGGACGTGGTGGCTCAGTGGATTAGGATGCTGAGCTCGTCAATCAGAAGGTCAGCAGTTTGGCAGATTGAATCCCGAGTGCCACATAACAGAGTGAGTGCCTGTTACTCATCCCAGTTTCTGCCAACCTAGCAGTTCAAAAGCATGTAAAAATGCAAGTAGAAAAATTGGGACCACTACGGTGGGAAGGTAACAGTGTTCTGTGTGCCTTTGGCATCTAGTCATGCCCGCCACATGACCACGGAGATGTCCTCGGACAAGCGCTGGCTCTTCGGCTTTGAAACGGAGATGAGCACCGGCCCCTAGAGTTGGAAATGAGTAACACGCATGTGCGGGGGAACCTTTACCTTTACCTTTAATTCATTCACAAGATGATTAGAACATGTAACTGTCTGAAGGGTATCCTGGTCCAGAAAATGGAACAAGAAGTATCTGTTCAAAGGTACACTTGGACACAGCTACTATATGGTCTTTGAGCAGAACTGGCAGTCCAAGATGCCCCCATGTTGTGTACCATTTGGGGAAGTGTCAGCCCTTACAAGACAAAAATTCAAGATATGTAAAGCTAGGTAACGCAAATATATGCTGACCCTCAGCCTTGTCACGATTAACTTTAAATCTCTTCCCCCAAATCTAGTTGCACATCATACAGGTATTATAACAAATTCCATGTTTAACATGTTTTTTTAATGTGTGCAGCTTACCAACAGGTACTTCATGCATTGCATTGTATAAAATTACATTTTATACAATGCATTGCCATTGTATAAAAACAGAAGATTTTTATAAAACAATATATGATAGGTTAAATTACAAGTTATTTTCATGAATCCATAAGCTATATGCAAAAGTGTCCAGGAAGAAAAAATATTTTTTGTCCTTTGTTCTTACACTATGACATGATTATTCTCAAGAGTTTCTATGGAAATTTCCAGAACAGAAAATTGATATGCAAAATGATAGCCTAAAATTATTACTTAAATCCCTTTTAGAGGAAAAAGAAATGAAACAAAATATTATTAATTAGCTTCAGGACTAAATGAAGAAATCCATTATTCCTGTCTATATAGGATTTTTATTTTCCTTAAGAATAACTCATTTCCATTAAAAGTACCTTTATTTAAAAAGCATAAATTACAAACAGCTGGTTTATACATATTACCCATTGTAGCAAAACTAAGCTCAATAGCACTGCTCTTAGAATTGTCTTCTGTTCAGAAAGTTGCAAAGTTCCAAACAGTCAATACAAGCAAAATTACAAGGGACTGGATTCATATTTATTCATATGAAGAGTTATTTTCTAGACATCAACAGGACTTGTATTCTATTGGTTTCTAAATTTCTACTTCAATTAAAATTTTATTAAACCTGAACCTCACATAAATACATAAAATGAACAATAATTATTATGAATGGACTAATTATGAAGATGCTCCAAAAATCAATAATCCAATGGAATCTTCACTTTATGGAAAGCCAACTTCTGCTAGTCAACAGTTTGGTCCACAAAGCATGTCTAAAACAGAACCAAACCAGTTGCCAGTTTTTCTGGTAACAATGAATAAGATCAATTCCTTGCTAAATATATAAGCTGAAAATAATTCTAAATTTCAAGAAAGGAAAATCATAAGAAAACACAGTAGCAATAACAATGCAGGCCAAGTGTTTCATAGAATCATTTTTGTCATCTCAGCTACATCTCTGAGATCTTCATCAATAGTAACAAAGAGTTTGAAATCCTAAAATGACTGATTGTGGAAAGAAATATTTCATTGGCATATAGATTTGGAACTAATATTTGCCAGCTTGAGAAATTCTTATTGTAAAGAGTGTGCTGGGAAACATTCACCATATAACTAATCAAAATCCCTTGAATTACAGTTGCCTATCTTTATTATGATAAATATATATCCCAGCATCTCGGGTGAATCATTTTTGTCCATCATTAACGATGGGGGATGAGGTGTTAACCCCCCCATTGATAGGGCTTGTAACTTGGGCATTCTCCTGGATTCATGGCTCAGTTTGGAACATTATATAGGAGCATTGATCAGGGGGGCTTTTGCCCAGATTCCCCTGGTGCACCAGTTGCGACCCTATTTGGACCGAGATGCCCTACGCACAGTCACTCATGTGCTCGTGACCTCCCGGTTAGACTACTGCAATGCTCTCTACATGGGGCTGCCCTTGAGGACCACTCGGAGGCTTCAGCTGGTGCAAAATGCAGCTGCGTGAGTAGTAATGGGAGTTTCCCGATACTCTCATGTAACACCTCTTCTCCATGAGCTGCATTGGCTTCCAATTCTCCTCTGGGTGAGATTCAAGGTGCTGGTGATGACCTATAAAGACCTAAATGGCATGGGTCTGGATTATCTCAGGGAGCAGCCTCCCAGCGTCCTGTGCGCTCCCACAGGGAGGGCCTCCTTAGGGTTCTGCCGGTTAGGGAATGCTGATGGATGGTTCCAAGGGGTAGGGCATTCTCTGTGGGCGTGCCTGCCCTATGGAATGAACTGCCGGTAGAACTTCGGACTGCCCCAGACCTTCGCTCGTTTTGCTGGGACCTTAAAACTTGGTTGTTTGATCTTGCTGGTCTGGACTGAGGGGGGGTTAATTTAATTAATTTTAATTTTAATTTTAATTTTAATTATTTTAATTTTAATTTTAATTTTAATTATTTTAATTTTAATTTTAATTTTAATTTTAATTTTAATTTTAATTTTAATTTTAATTATTTTAATTTTAATTTTAATTTTAATTTTAATTATTTTAATTTTAATAATTTGTTTAATTGTGGGCTAGTCTTAATTTAATTCTATTTTAAAGTGTACATATTTGTATTGTTTTAACTCGCCCTGTAAACTGCCCTGAGTCCTTCGGGAATCGGGCAGTATATAAAATCAATCAATCAATCAATCAATCAATCAATCAAATAAATAAATAAATAAATAAATAAATAAATAAATAAATAAATAAATAAATAAATAATAAATAAATCAGGCGGTATATAAAATCGATTAAACAAACAAACAAATAAATAAATAAAACTTTGGCTCTTTCATGACTTGTGGACTCTCCCAGAATTCCTGAGTCACCATGGCTGGTTCAGGAATTCTGGGTATTGAAGTCAGAAGTCATAAAAGAGCCAAGATTCCCTACCCCTTCTCTACGACACAGTTATATGCAGCAATGTCTATGGAAGTTTCCAGAATTTGAAATTGATATACAAAAGGATGGTTACCTTTTTGATCCTAGGCCAGCCAAATGAGGCTGTCAAGGTTCTGTCTCAGTGCCTAGAAGGCATTTGGGTTTGGATATCATGGACTCAATCATGCCAAAAAACTATCGATGTTTAAACCACCCAGATCTAAGAATATTCCATCTTTGACCTTAGTTAGTACCGATCCTGGGGATCTTCCTGGATTCATAGCTCCTGCATGAAGAACAGATGTCAACTGTTTCTAGGAAGGCCTTGGGCATAATTCCATTTGGTGCATCAGTTGTGCTCTCTCTTAGATTGTGGGGCTATTCAAACAGTCACTCACTCCCTAGATACCATAAAACCTGATTACTGTGTTGTTCTCTACATGGGGCTGCCATAAGAAAACAGGTAGAACCCTCAGCTAGACCAGAATGTGATGGCATGGGCAGTAATGGGCATGTTTTCGTATGCCCAATTAACACCTTTACTTCAAAAGCTACACTGGTGGTCAATTGCTTCTGTGTGTGATTCAAGTGCTGGTAGTTACATTTAAACCCCTTATAACATGGTCACATTCACATGAGAGACAACCTAGCTTCCATAACATCTCCCTGGCCAACCTGAAAGTTTGGTCAAATGGTTCCTTGTGTTAAACAATGTCCTCTTTCATTGTGCTCTGTAAGATCTCTACAGTAGCAGCTACTCTCTGGAACAATGTTACCCCAAGATCTAGATGGCCTCTATTCTGCCCTTTTTTAGAAGTTTGGAGGCTGGGTTTTACCCAAGCCTTCGGGGAAGCTCCTTGCTTCATCATACTTGCCATTTAAAAGGAAAAAACAAACAAACATATTATTGATTTTATTGTTATTTATTTTATTGTCATGAGCTACCCAGAGCCATTGAGAATTAGATGGCATACAAATTCAATTTATTGTTATTTTTTATTTGTATTCTAAATATGATAAAATTGTTGTAGAGGTTAGATATACAGTATCCATACTATAACCAACAAAATAAGCAAAGGACATTTATTCTAAAAACTAATTTATTGCAAGGTTAGCTTAATTATGATGATGTCCCAAAGGTCAGTTTCCCAGTGGCACCATCACTTTATGTAAAATTCCCCTGACTAGTCATTACTTTGGTTCACAAAGTACAGTATATTCCTATCTGAACCAACTCAGTTGTCAGCAGAAATTATGATTTATTGTTGTTTTTGTTATTTGTATTCTAAATATGATAAAATTGGTGTAGAGGTTAGATATACAGTATCCATACTATAACCAACAAAATAAGCAAAGGACATTTATTCTAAAAACTAATTTATTGCAAGGTTAGCTTAATTATGATGATGTCCCAAAGGTCAGTTTCCCAGTGGCACCATCACTTTATGTAAAAAAGTCCCCTGACTAGTCATTACTTTGGTTCACAAAGTATATTCCTAACTGAACCAACTCAGTTGTCAGCAGAAATTATGCTCCTTGGTAGGAATAGGACCTGATCCGTTGCAAATGCCAAAGTTGAAATAATTCTAAACTTCAAGAAGAAGGAAATTTCAAGAAAAAGGAGTCAACAATAGCAATGATGGCAAGTATTATAATTTTCCTTTATCCTAGCTATTTCCTCCATTTATTTACCCCAATTTCATCAAATAAAGTGAAGGCTTCTATTAAATGTTTGTAAACCAAATAATTTCATTTGGATATAGATTAAGAACTACAGATATCCTACAGAAAGTATACTCTTTGCAATTAGGGTCATATGTTGGGAATCATTAATTCATAACTAGGCAAAGTCCCACATGTTGTAGTTGCATACTTTTACCATGAAAATGTGTTCCCAGTCCATTGCAATAAGTACCGTATCAATAGAAGAGAATATATGCATTTAGGGTTGAAATATGTAGTCCTTGGTGTTTGGGAAATAATTCAAAGCAATAGTAGAAACTGAAACATTATTTCCATCTGTAATGACTAATCATTATACCATTAAGTATATGAGTCCATTTATAACTGACTATCACCTGTATGAGGTTAGGAGAAGGGGAGGAGGAATTACTATCATCAACTGAAATAACTTTTGATTAGAACCAAATAATCTTTCCTGCAAGGATATTTTCTCCAAGTGAAAATAAAACTCAGTGAAAGAGATCTACTCAGTTGTCTATTCTACAATTTTAAAATAAAATAAGAAATAGAATTATAGCTGAAACATTTTTCCCCTCATTCTTATCATGTGACCTGGGCAAGTAGAAGTCAGATGAAATTGCTTTGGGGATGATTCAACTCACCTTTCACAACTGACCAAGAAACCTTCTCCCACTCCTTCTCTTTCTGCTTTTTTCTTAGAATGGTACATAAGCAGTAATTGGGTACTTTCAAACAACTTTCTCTCATTTCTTCTGAAGAGGCAGGTTTTCTGAAAAGATTTCTAAACAACTAATCACATTGCCACTCTCTTTCCCTTCTTAAGAGTTGAATTCTGGAGTAATTCAGAACAGTCTAGTTCTTCATACAACATAACATATTCTTATTCCTTTATCTCTTTATGGTTTGTGTGTGTATACAATAGAACAGCTGGATTATTTAAAACAGAGATAGTACATTGAGTGATCCTAACAATCTAAGATAATCCTTCAGACTTTAGTTCTTCTAAAAAATGGAATTTCAGTTCATTTTATTATGGCTTACCATTTCCTGAAGGAAAGATGGATCTAATAATAATCAGGAAAATCTGGTTTCTCTATATTAAAGAGAATGATAATTTTTCCACATTTTATTGTATCCATATTGTTTGTGAATTATAAACATATAATGTCATTAGATGTTAATTTTCTTGCAGAAAGAATTAAGAAAAGTCATCACATGTATCAAAATCACAGTTTTATGCAAGTACACTAATGTTTAATGTAAAACTATTTACTTCTCTAGAATACCAGCATCAACAGCATTGAAATAAAGAACAGTACAGCCATAATAGAGTTCATCCTGGTTGGTGTATCAGCAACAGCATACATTCAGATAATTCTCTTCTGCATATTCATAACCATCTTTGTTACAGCCTTAAGTGCCAACTTCACCCTCATCCTAACCATATGGACTTTCAGGAAACTCCACACACCCATGTATTTCTTCATTGTCAATTTGTCCTTAATGAATGTATTGAATATTTCAATTACAATGCCTAAATTGCTCCAGAATTTCTGGACTGGAAGGAAGACCATCTCATTTCATGGTTGCCTTACTCAGGCCTTTCTGTTTATATGGGCTCTAGGGACAGAATCTGTGCACCTCTCCTGTATGGCGTTTGATCGCTATGCTGCTATCTGTCACCCTTTGCAATACCCCATGATTATGAGGAAGGAAATGTGTATTTGCATAGCTATTGGAGTGTGGGTGGTAGGTCTAATTAATAGTTCAACTCATTCTGGACTCTTGAGTCAGCTGACTTTTTGTAACTCCAATGTTATCAATCATTTCTTTTGTGACCTTCCCCCTTTATTGCGTCTCTCATGCTCAGTTCCAACTCTAAATACCATTGTCTTAACTGTCACAGATTGGTTATTAGCAGTTGGTTCTTGTGGGTGCACTGTAATATACTATTGTTTTATAATAAGAACAATTTGCAGAATCCGTTCCACTGAAGGGAAGAAGAAAGCATTTTCCACTTGTTCCTCGCATTTTATTATAGTCAGTATTTTTTACTCCTCTGTAATCTATACTTATATCAGGCCAACTTCAGCCTACTATCCAGAACAAGATAAGATTGTTTCTCTCCTTTATTCAGTGGTAACTCCTCTTGCTAATCCAGTCATATATTCGCTGAGAAACAAGGATTTTAAGGAAGGATTAAAAACACTTAAAGGAAGAATCCAGCTATTCAGTAGGCTTCAACACTGAGAAAACAAAAAATGTTAACAAAACCACCTAATAAAAGCCAACACATTCTACATAAATAGAATAGTTTTTCATTTTATACATTTGTATCTCTAAATTCTATTCTATTCTGTTGCCCATGTATAATGTCTCTATTTATTTCTTTTTATGTGGATTTAATAATTCTGAAACAGTAAATACTGGGGGCAAAACATATAGATGCTTAATATTTTTCTCTAAGTTTGAAATATAGAGCTCAGCAAATGATTTCCCTCAAAAGGGACCCTCACTAATATACATTCATTTATGCTTATGATTTTTCCTACTTAGAATTCTAGTGAAAGTGCCATGCTTACCACAAGGTATCATCTGAGTTGGAGTAGCAGGTTTTGGAATGCATATCTTGTGTCCTTATGGTTTGTGCTCCAGTATTAATAAACACTGAGTAGGAAGCTTACATTTATTGTATATTCAAAAACATCAATAAACTTCTTCTTAAACTGTTTTGTGCCTTCATGTTTTAAAATTGTATTTTGTATTTAGGTAGTAAACAATATACATTGCCAGATCAGCAAGATCATTGAATTTTTGAAAAATAAAAATGTTTCTTTCAATTATATTTATTTATTCAATTCAGATAATATATTTTTATTCAGAAGCTATCAATGAAGCTTGGTAAAAAATATTATATCAATATCAATCTTTGTTTGACTCAGATAAGAGAATGAGTGTGTGTGTGTGTGTCAGAACCCATATTCTGAAGGGACTCTTTTCTTTCTTTAACTCAAACTATATTCTCACTATATGTCTGGGTTCTGCCATGCTCCTGGAGGGAAGGGGGGAAAACACTGTGTGTTATTGCTTTTTTTTCCTCTGTCGCTACACTGTAACACTTTGCTGTTTTTGCATACTTCCTCTGTGAACTATCTCTTCCCCTTGATATCAGGTAGAAGGTGGGAGGAGAAAGGAATGTGCCTCCAGCAACTGGTTTATCTCCGCATTGGAAGGGAAGGTATGAAGAGCCGATAAAACATCACTGCAACCCTGAGACAGCCTGGCATTATCTACTCTTTCCCACAATGGACTTAACACTAGGTGATTTGCTTGGGACACTTTTTAACCTCATTGATCTGAGCAGGAAACCCTCAGATCCTGTCTATTATCCCTGCTGTCAGCTTCTCCTAATAAAAGTTCCTTTGGAAGAAGAACCTGCTTCAATGAGTTCTGCTTTCTTAGGATGAGGTTTTGAAGTGGGCCCTGACATTAGACAGGATCTGCAGTAATAGTCAGCCTGAAAGGAAAACCCTCACCAGGGGACTAAGCAAACCATGTTAAACAATGGAACACAGAGAGAGGAATCTGCTGCAAGGGGAACCCTTCTCCAGGGCAGACACCTGTAAACACTCCAGTTCCATATCCTCCAGCTCTTCAGAAGAGGAGGAGATGACAGAGTGCTGCCACAAGCTTAGATGGTCAATGGGTGTTGGAAAGAAGGATGACTGGGATAAGAACACCAGGAAGGTGACACTTAGATGGGCAGTCATCAACTAGGCTGGAAGGAGGTGATGGAAAGGTCTCTCCATCTCAGCAAGGACAAGGAGTATCACTTGGAACGTTCCAGACAGTTGTTGGAACAGGCAATTGGCATGATAAAGATAGCCCTTGACTCCATGAAGGAGGATAAAGCTGAACCCTACTGAGGAACCATCCACCTGGGGTGCAGCAAGAAAGGAAATGGAGGAGAACCTGAACCTGAGACTTTATATCCAGACAAAGAAACCAGTGAGCCTACCACAGTTGCCACTGCTGCAGCCACCCCACATCACATGGAAGCTGCAGACAGAGAGGGGAGATGACACAAATGGAAAAAAGGCACACTCCATCCAGACATTCCCTCCACTAGATGTGAAATTCCATGCAGAGTCACGGTGACAGGGATTCTTCCTAACCCAGGTGCTAAAACTACATGGAGGAGTACAGCTGAGACATCCCCACCAATTGCATCAGAATTTGCATTGTACAAGCTGCCCTGGATAGCATTGCAGCAGACTGGGTCATAGACCTGTACAACGCTCACACTCCAGAGCTACTAAATTTCAATCAATTCATGTTCTCCATTAGGCACAGGTCCATTCCATACTCTGGCCAGCAAACTAAATTGGCCAGAGGATATCTTGCTTAGCCACTTCAAAGGTGGTCTAAACTATGACCTCTACAATGCTTGCCTCCCTCAGGGGGATCCACACCGGCTGCCAGGCTGATACGTCCTAGCTGAGGAAGTCAAGATTGACCTAGCCAAGAGGCAATGCAGAGGAGGAATACCATGGGAGAAATCACCACCGGAGTCGACCCATGAGCCAGAAAAGCAGCCATCAACCAACAAAAGAAACACCAGATGCTTCAAATGTGGCAAGGAAGGGCACCATGCCACTGAGTGCCACTCCTGCACACCAACTGGAAAACCAGACTGGACCCTGGCTAGGAAGTCTGAAAGGCCAACAGCGCTGAAGGAGATGGCCATAAAAGGCATAGATACTGTTGAGTTTCCGCCTCAGCTCACCAAGGAAAGGGAACTCCAACTGCAATGTCGCGTTGTTGAATGGAGAGACAGACACTTGAGCTGGGTAGTGTTTCTTTATTGAGTCAGAAATGAAGCTGGAGCAAAGGGGGTTACCTGGCGTCTCTTTATACCTGCCCAGGTGAATGGTGACCAATAGATTTAAACCTGGGCTTCCCGCCAGTGCAGGTGGCCAATGGATTTAAACCCTGGCTTCCTGCCAGAGCTGACCATGGCCTGGGGCTGTCAATGACTCGCCCTATTCAGGCTTTCCCGCCAAAGCGGTTATAGCCTGGAGCTGTCCAGCCCCCTGCTGTGCTGACATTTCTGTGTATGCTTTAAAGGCATATACTACACCAACCTACACAGCAGGAGTGTCCAACTCACCCAATTATAACTCTGAGGACAAACCCCTGGTAAGTGGATTCATTGCACCCTTCACGAGGCTGGTAACTTTTCTAGCCCTGACCATGCCCAAAGCTGTAGAAGTTAGGGCATTAATTGACTTCTGGTGCACCTGCTGTCTTATCAGCCTGACACTTGTGGGGAATTTAGGAATAATGGTGAGAAAGCTGAAGAAACCAATTTCATTCAGTCAATTAGATGGGTCCATACCTGGGGGGATGCCCACACCCTAGCAATGCTAGTGATTCAACAAACCCTAGATGAACACATAGAGACTATATTGTTCGTGGTAACTCCTGACATGGAGTGTCTCATAATCTTAGGCATGGCATGGCTAGCCAAATGGAACCCATGGGTGGACTGGAGAATGGCAGGACTTAGGTTCCTAAAAGGGGAATCAACCAAAGTGATAGCCTAACCCCAAGCAGAGGGGCCTCCAACTGAGAAAGCCACAACAGGGGGTGAAAAAGAAATACCCCAAATAGCAGAGGAGTATAGAGACCTTGCTGAAGTATTCAGTGAAGAGAGGTTAGGGTTAGGGATCAGTCCACAGACTGTGCAATAGAAATCAGACCAGAAGCAAAGTTTCCCAAACCTAGACTAAACTCCATGAGCCCACAGGAGTTGGAAGAAATGCAGAAATTTATTGACAAAAACTTTGAAAACCAGCAAAGCCAACGATGGCTGCCCCTGTATTATTCTGAGAAAAGAAAGATGGAGCTCTTTGACTCTGCAAGGACTATAGAGCTTTGAATTCTATAAGCAAAAGCAATTGAAAATTGATTTTAATTGTCCCTTACAGTGCTATCAATTCAGGGTTCTAATGTTTGGGCTACAAGAAGCCCCTGCCATATTCATGCAACTGATAAATGATGGACGAAGGGAGCACCTATACAAGGGTGTGCTTGTTACCTTATATTCACAGAGACTATGGACGGACATGTCAACCTGGTTAGGACAGTCCTAAACAAACTACAGTCAGCCCACATCTATGTCAAGCTTTCTAAGTGAATTTCATAAAGACAAATTAGACTATCTGGAATGCCACATATCCCCAGAGGGCATGAAAATGAACTCTGAGAAAGTCCAGGCAGTAATAGAATAGGCACCACCCCGCATGAGGAAGCAATTGCAGAGCTTCCTGGGATTCACCAAGTTCTACTGGTAATTTATTTCCTCTTTTTCCAAATAGACTTTCAATCATGAACTTGCTAAAAACCAGAGGGGAGGGAAAGCCTAAGCTAAGCCAGCCACTAAAATGGACAGTAGAATGTCAAGCTGCATTTGAGAGGCTGAAAAATCTGTTCTCCGTAGAACCCATCCTAAGGCACCCCAATACCAACAAGCCTTTTGTAATTCAGGCAGATGCCAGTGACGTAGCAGTGGGGGCTATATTGTTACAAGAAAACAACAAAGGGGTATTACAGCCTTGTGCATACACATCGAGAAAACTCAGTGAAACTGAGCAGAGGTGGGCCATCTGGGGAAAGGAGACATATGTTCTGTGATGGTTTCTTCTTACATAGCAGAACTTTTTGGAGGGGAACAAAATTCCTTTCCAAGTGTGGACTAACCACAAGAACCTGGAAGTACTAAAAACACCCAGGAAACTAACTCATAAGAAAGCACGGTGGTCACAACATTTCCACCCATTTAATATCATACTGAAATATCTGCCGGGGGGGGGGACTTCCTATCCAGAATGGCACAATATAATAGCACTTGGGCTAGTGTAACAAAACTGCTCATGCCAGAAATGCAACTGGCAGCATGAGTAACTACCCTAGCACAAGCCAAACTACAGAAACCTCTAGTGAGTCAGGCAGGAACTGAATTCAGAAAAGCATTAGAAACCAATGAATGGTTCCTAATTCACAAGAGCTTGTGCACTATCACAAAGGGCCTACCCTCTGATCCAAAAGTCAGAGACTGGCATTCATGCAACTTTGCCATGATTCAAAATCAGCAGGCCACTTTGGGTTTGTGAAAACATTACACCTAGTTAAAAGGCAATTTTGGTGGCCATCAATAAAAAAGGACATTGAAACTATGTAGACCGCGGCCAATTTGTGCGTCAGCAAAAAGATTATAAGGAAAATCACCTGGCTGCTACAGCTGATAGCAACCTCCTCAGCATCTTGGAAGGAGATCTCAATGGACTTCATAGTGGAGCTACCAGAGACAGACCTATTTTCCAAACAAGTGCATTTCACCCGTTGCTCAAAAATCCCTACATTAAAAACACTGTTTGTTCAACATATCTATCGCTTACATGGAGCCCCACAGCACATCATATCAGATAAAAAGGTAAAGGTAAAGGTTCCCCTGCACATGCATGCTAGTCGTTTCTGACTCTAGGGGCCAGTGCTCATCTCCATTTCAAAGCCAAAGAGCCAGCACTTGTCCGAGGACGTCTCTATGGTCATGTAGCTGGTATGACTAGACACCAAAGGCGCACGGAATGCTGTTACCTTCCCACCGTAGTGGTCCCTATTTTTCTACTTGCATTTTTTATGTGCTTTTGAGCTGCTAGGTTTTCAGAAGCTGGGACAAGTAACAGGTGCTCATTCTGTTATGCGGCACTCGGGATTCGACCCGCCAAACTGCCGACCTTCTGATCGACAAGCTCAGCGTCCTAACCCACTGAGCCACCGCATCCCCTCATATCAGATAGAGGAGTGCAATTCACATTGGTGTTCTGGAAAGAGTTCCTGGCACTGTTAGGGACCACCCAGGGACTGTCATCTAGTCATCATCCACAAATGAATGGTGGGACTGAATGGTCAAACTCAGTACTGCAACAATATCTTAGATGTTTTATTAGTTACCAACAGACAAACTGGACTGACCTACTCCCATTTGCTGAGGTTGCTTACAACAATGCTGTTCATTGCAGAATGGGCTATACTCCATTCCAAGTAGCCACTTGGCAGAGTTTTAACCCAATGCCAGAACTCTCCCCTGCAGAACCTGCCATCCCTTCATTAAAGGAGTGGATTGCACAATTAAAGAGCACCTGGTTAGGAAAGCATTGGATGAGGCTAGACAAGCATATAAGACTCAAACAGACAAAAAGAGGGTTGAGCCAAAATCTTTTACCATTGGGGAAATGGTCTACCTAAGTACCCAAAGTCCCTACAACCATCTAAAACACCTGGACCAAAATATGTAGGACCATTCCCCATTGTTAGAATTATAAACCTAGTAACAGTGGAATTAGGACTTCCAAAATCTCTCAGGCAAATCCACCCAATTTCTTGTGCAGTCTTTTAAAGCACGAGCAACAGTCAGCATTAAGACCAGCTGTCACTCCACCTCCTCCACCTATTATGGTTGAAGGGGAACAACATTTTGAAATAAAAGAAATTCTGGGCTTCAGGAAATACCATGGCTCCACTCAGTATCTAGTGGCATGGAAACACCTCCCATCATCCCAAAATGAGTGCAAATGCCATATTAAACTCCTAAATTGCTGGGAAATGTTGCACACAGAATACCTAAACAAACCTGATTAGCATACATATATATTTCTCTCTATGTCTCCACAAGAGGATCTCTCTTTTTTAATGGAGGTAGGATGTCAGAACCCATATTCTAAGGGGACTCTTTTCTTTCTTTAACTCAAACTCAATTCTCTCTATATGTCTGGATTCTGCCATGCTCCTGGAGGGGAGGGGAGAAAGCACTGCAGGGTATTGCTTTGTTTTCCTCTGTTGCCACTGTAACACATTGCTGTTTCTGCATACTTTCTGTCACGTTTCTGACGTATGGGCTTTTCAAGTGACTCTGAGGCATTGTTTACCTTTAAAGTCCTTTATTAGCCTAATACACCAGCAAATGCTTGCTCGAAGGGAGCTGAAATCTGAAGTCTCCACCCCCTGAACAATATACTAAGACCCAATTCTCCACCTTTCTAATTTTGTCATTAATCATATTCTCCAATTAATTTAAAGAATCAGTTTCCCTTCTGTTAGAAGAACTCGCCAAATCATATCTTCTTGAGAGAAACAAGTGGCCTTGAAAGGGCATTCCTACTCTTCCTTCCCATCTTTTTAAACTAAACTAATACATGAGTCTTAAAGCAATACACAGGTTTAACATATGAAATAGCTACTACTTCATCTCATGTCAAGCAATAACATTTGATGTTAGCAGCATTGACACTTTCTCTGTAAACTATCTTTCCCCTTGATGTCAGCTACATGAGTTTATATCAGAAAAAAAAGACTCCAGGACCACTTTTATTGATGTTAAATGATAAAAGTGTTCCCAAATTTATCTCTATTAATTCTGAAATTGATTTTTCACATTTCCATTTATTAAGACATCTGATCAAAAATATTAACAAAGGTTCTATATCCTCTTCACTGGACACATTGGACAGTGTCTACTACTGTGTTTGATACAGGCTTTGTCATGTACTGTAATTCTTCATGAATTATGTTTGGCTTTCAATCTCTACCTTTAAAAGAAGTTTTAAGACTCATCTTTTTAGCTAGATATTCAATGCAAAATGTGGTCCTAATTGTGTTTTAACTCTATTTTTCCTTTCTCTTTCCATGTTTTATGTTTTAGCTTTTGACTTATTTTGTAACTCAGCTTTAAATGTGCATTTTAAACAGAAAGATGGGTTCTAAATAAGTAAAGAAATATTGTTTGAAGAAGTAATTTTATTTCTGGATAAAGAATCTCAGAACACTGGTGATAAAATAACAAGGTATTTTAAATTCTAAACTATCCATTTAGTTCCACATAATTTCCATAGCCATAATGAATGAATATATAAAATAAAATGTTTATTTCATTCAATCAAAAACTATGGTACAATTTAGGAAGTTGATATAGAGTTTTAAGATGGGTTGTAAGCTGCCCAGACTTAGCCTGAGATAAGATGAACAGCCAATAAATTTTACAAAACATAATAATAAAATAAAATATAAAATAAAATTAAGTGAAGGGGGAACTGAACTTAAGTGAAGTGAGGAAAAAATGCCCAAAATAGGGATCATGGTTTCCTACAGAATTTGTAGTGTCAGCCCTGTAATAAATGTAACATGATTTACATGTTAACATGAAGAAAATAAAAGTGCAAAGTCAGCATTAGGTTCTCAATTCTTAATGTGAATATTTTGTTTTTTTTCCTGGTAATGATTAATAGGTATCACCTAGGTAATGTCTCTGAGGTCTCCCTCCTAGTGGTTTTATTATTTTAATTAATGAATATTTTACAGTGATGATGTACATTCATTGAGATCATCACTCATTAAATTGTTGGGAGGAAAAACCAGATACCAGCCCAAGAAATATCAAGCAGCCAAGTATGAGCTCTCTACTGAGTACATTTAAAAACAGGGATGGCGGTAATCATTTTATTTTATTCCATGTTATAATATTTCATCATCTTTATTATTTGTAACAGTTGTAGATTTTTTCCCCTATAAACATATGAATGAATAAGTAAAAGTATAAAATGGATATTTAATTGATACTTATATATATATTAATGCAACACCATGTATCTCTCTAGCATACTGGCATCAACAATATTGACATAAAGAACGAAACTGCCATATTGGAGTTTATCCTTGTTGGGTTATCTACAACGACTGAAATGCAGACCCTTCTCTTCTGGGTATTCATTTTCATCTATGCTATTGCCCTAATTGCCAACTTCTTCCTCATTCTTACCATATACTGTTACAGGAAACTCCACACCCCTATGTATTTCCTCATTGTCAATTTGTCTTTAGTGAATGTATTATCCATATCAGTTACCATCCCTAAATTACTGCACAATCTTTTGACTGGAAGAAAGACCATCTCATTTTATGGATGCATTGCACAAGTCTATCTGTTTATCTGGGCTTTGGGAACAGAACTCCTCCTTCTGTCATTCATGGCTTTTGATCGCTATGCTGCTATCTGTCATCCTTTGCAGTATACTATTATTATGAGGAAAGAAGTGTGTTTGGGCATAGCGAGTATTGTATGGATTTTTGGAATGATCAATTCTGGAATTCATGCTGGACTTATGTTAAAGCTCTCTTTTTGTAACTCCAATATTATCAATCACTTCTTCTGTGATATACCCCCTTTACTGCAACTCTCATGTTCAGATAAAAATCCAAATGAAACTATGGAATTTATTTCAGATGTGATATTTGGGATTTGCAGTTGTGGACTAACTTTCACATCCTATTTTTTTATATTAAAAACCATTTGCTTATTGCGTTCCACTGAAGGGAAGAAGAAAGCCTTCTCCACATGTTCTTCACACTTCATTGTAGTCAGTATTTTCTTTTCTTCAGTCATCTACACATATATCAGGCCCTCCTCAGTCTACAGTCTTGATCAGGACAAGCTAATTTCTCTTCTTTATACAGTGATAACTCCAGTTGTTAATCCACTCATATATTCATTGAGAAACAAAGATTTTATAGAAGGACTAAAAACACTTATGTGGCGAATTAGGCTGCTCAGTTGACCTATATTTTGAAACATTAATCTAGAGAAAAAATCTAGCAGACAAAAAGCCAACACTTTCTCTTAAATACACTTTTTTCATTGTTTGTGTTCTCTAATTGTATATCATAAATGTGTGGCAAATGATCTCACTCAGAACAGAGTCTTCACTCAGGAACATATCTAAAGTTCATGCATATGCAAAGTTCTAGTCAACTATACCTCCCATTAGTAAATTTGATATCAATATCTCAGTGGATAAGCATTAAAGCAAAACTTTCAACATGTCATGCCAACACTGTGAATCTTTTTGCAAACATCTTGGTTTTCTGAACAGTTTTCAGTTTTTGCATGTTGCAGGAGTCAAGTCATAATATAACAAATTTAAGTATTCAAACAATAACAGCAAGACTTTTAGTAGCACAATATTGGAAGAAGGAGGAACTGCCGACTATAGAAGAGTGGACTTTGAAAGTTTCTAACTTGGCGGAAATGGGAAAGATTTCAGCATATTTGAAAGAACAATCGCAACAGAGATATATTGTGGAATGGAGAAGATGGATTGAATACATTCAGAATAAATACGGGACTAAAAAGTTTCATCTAGCATTTGAATAAGTAGGGGATTTTTATGATACATAATTAGTCATCTGTTATTACTTATTAATATTATGACTATGGTGAGTTAAAGTGTGATAGAATTTAATGTTTTATTTTTGTTGTTAGCATATTTTAGCCTATGCTTGTATCACTATACCCTGTATTCAGCTCTGGGAAGTCGGGGAGGGGGGAGGGGAGGGCAGGGGAGGGTTGGGGAGAGGGGAGGGGCAGGAGGGAGTTTTTTGTATATAAAATGTTTGTAAAACTTTTTAATAAAAAAAAAGATACCTGCTTTATAAAATGATCAAAAATCAACTGAAAATTTATCTTCACATCTCTTTTTTTCTCGTATAATATTTATTTCTTATAAACCATAAATGCATATGTACAGAGACAATATTTTTTATTAAGCTCTTTATACTATCTTCATTTATTTCAAGAATAGGAAACTTCCTTCAAGCTGGCAGGCCTAAACCTTAGTTACATTTCAACAACACTGAGATCATGTGACTGAAATTTGCGATGAATCAAATCATGATGTTAAAAAAGGGAGGGAAATTCAGATAATATGTTTAGTACTACTGTATTGCTATTACAATATACTAAATAATTAAGTTGAGACGTTTATGAGTTAGATTGAGATCTGTAGAAAGAAAGAGGTTTCTTTGCAGTGAAAGGCCATAAGGCAATGGATAAAACAGAGATAGCAATGTGAAAGAAAACATAGTTTTCAAGGACAAGATATTATGGAGTGATATAGTAAATTAATGAATGGTGGTTTGTGAAAAATGGGTTATTTGTTTGATTCTAGGCATTGTACGACACTTTTTTTAAATAAAACAATAGATATAGAAAACATTAACTATTAAAAACAATAATTGTTAATGATGACATGGTTTGCTTTCCTCTTCTTTTTACTAGGTTTTATTTTAACTTTTTGTTCTTATTTAATTTTTCTTTCTCTTTCACTCTGCTGCATATAGTATTAGTTATTTTCCAGAAAGGGAATAATGCAAGCAGGATGCATGATATATCTGCATTTTGATTTTTTTAATTCAAAGCAGCTAATGGTTGTACACAAGATGTGCTTAGGAAGCATAGTCATTGATTCCTGGAACCTTTGCAAAGTGGCTCTCTCAAGGAAATTTCTCTTTTAAATTCACACAGTTGTAATGAGTGTAGTTTTCCAAGGCTATTAGGGGAATTAAAAGTAGCTTATCAGATAGTGATCCTCAAACTGAAGTTTTCAGTGGCAACTTCAAACATGAAAGATCTTTCTCCCAGGACCAGCATGGCAACTGGCAAAAAGCTAAACTTACAGGAGGGGAAAAAACAAACAAACAGCTTTCTCCTTTGCATTTTCTCGGTAAAAGCAACTGAATAATATTTCACATGTTTTAATTCTGAATACTCTTTTATGTTTTAATTACTAAATATGTAGTTATGTTTATAACCAGTGCTTTTTTTTGTAAAAGAAAAAGGTGCTGCAACTCACACATGTCATACAACCCGCCTTGCCTACCCTACAAGGTTCCATCCAAAAAAGGTGCCGGAACTCCGTTCTGAGCGTTCTATGAGAAAAAAAGCCCTGTTTATAACTATTAGAAAATTGTGATAATCACTGGATCAAATTGCATTGATTCTACTCATTTGACATAATATCCCAGTGTTAGAGAGAGAGAGAGAGAGACAGAGAGAGACAGAGACAGAGACACACACACACACACACACACAGAGAGAGAGAGAGAGAGAGAGAGAGAGAGAGAGAGAGAGAGAGAGAGAGAGAGAGAGAGAGAGAGAGAGAGAGATGTTACATAACTCTAAGTCTCTACCACAGAAAATCAATGGGAAAAATGATGCTTCAAAATTGTTTGTTTGTTTGTTTGTTTGTTTGTTTATCTTATATGGCCACCTACTAATGGTGAGTCCAGGTGGCTTACAAAAATAAAATCCCAATGCAAAAACCAATACCCCCTCTCCAAAACAACAATCAAACCAACTACTTTACAGGCTCCATCCCAGACTCATTGACAAAGTCATGTTTTCAGGGCCTTTCAAAAGAGTGTCACAGTGGGGGACAATCTCATTTTTGCAGGACTGATGTTATACAAGGAGGGATCCACTATGGAGATAATTAAATAGTGGGTTCTTTGGTGCAGAAATGAAGATACGTGACTGAGTACAAGGTAACTCATAGTTTATTTTGTGCAGAAACTGTACTGGGGAAATGGCTGCAACTAGCATCAATATATAGTCTAGCTCCTTGGCGGCAGCCAATAGGTTTGAATCAACCATTGCTGCCTGTAAATAGCCAACTGCAGCACAGGAGACTTGTAGTTTGGGTTGCTGGAGAGCCGTTAGCTGCTCCAGCAACCCACGTGGTATTCCTCAAGAGCCCAGTACATAACACCCCTCCCCTCTTAGAACAGACCACAATAACACCAATTAGTCTCAACAATTGTCAAGACTCATTATCAAAACACGCTATAGTAAAATAATAATAATAATAATAATAATAATAATAATAATAACAACAACAACAACAACAACAACAACAACAACAACAACAACAACAATAATAATAATAATAATAATAATAATAATAATAATAATAATAATAATAATAATAAACAATGTAGGTTACAATGTTATTAAACAAGGTCTGAATGAATAGGCTTCAAAGATGGCACTTTTAGACAGTTACATCATAGCACTAGTTTCTGTAGTATGGTGGCAACAGGAATTACAATGGAACAGGAATTACAATGTAATCTGCAAGATATGAAGGAGGCTTGTGTTCCCTAGAGGAACATACACGTGATAAGCTCAATACATAATACCCTAGGCCAGCCAAATGAGGCTGTCAAGGTTCTGTCTCAGTGCCTAGAAGGCTTTTGGGTTTGGATATCATGGACTCAATCATGCCAAACAACTATGGATGTTTAAACCACCCAGATCTAAGAATATTCCATCTTTGACCTTGGTTAGTACACATCCTGGGGATCTTACTGGATTCAAAGCTCCTGCATGAAGAACAGATGTCAACTGTTTCTAGGAAGGCCTTGGGCATAATTCCACTTGGTGCATCAGTTGTGCTCTCTCTTAGATTGTGGGGCTATTTAGACAATCACTCATTCCCTAGATACCCTACAGCATGATTACTGGGTTGTTCTCTACATGGGGCTGCCATAAGAAAACACCCAGAACGCTCAGCTAGACCTGAATGTGATGGCATGTTTTAGTATGCCCAATAAACACCTCTACTTGAAAAGCTGCACTGGTTGTCAATTGCTTCTGGGTGCAATTCAAGTGCTGGTAGTTACATTCACATGAGAGACAACCTAGCTTCCATAACATCTCCCTGGCTGACCTGAAAGTTTGGTCAAATGGTTCCTTGTGTTAAACAATGTCCTCTTTCATTGTGCTCTGTAAGGTCTCTACAGTAGCAGCTACTCTCTGGAACAATGTTACCCCAAGATCTAGATGGCCTCTATTCTGCCCTTTTTTAGAAGTTTGGAGCCTGGGTTTTACCCAAGCCTTTGGGGAAGCTCCTTGCTTCATCATATTTGCCATTTAAAAGGGGAAAAACACATTATTGATTTCATTGTTATTTATTTTATTGTCATGGGCTACCCAAAGCCATGGAGAATTAGATGGCATACAAATTTAATTTATTGTTGTTTTTGTTATTTGTATTCTAAATATGATAAAATTGGTGTAGAGGTTAGATATACAGTATCCATATTATAACCAACAAAATAAGCAAAGGACATTTATTCTAAAAACTAATTTATTGCATGGTTAGCTTAATTATGATGATGTCCCAAAGGTCAGTTTCCCAGTGGCACCATCGCTTTATGTAAAAAAGTCCCCTGACTAGTCATTACTTTGGTTCACAAAGTATATTCCTAACTGAACCAACTCAGTTGTCAGCAGAAATTATGCTCCTTGGTAGGAATAGGACCTGATCCATTGCAAATGCCAAAGTTGAAATAATTCTAAACTTCAAGAAGAAGGAAATTTCAAGAAAAAGGAGTCAACAATAGCAATGATGGCAAGTATTATAAATTTCCTAGCTATTTTCTCCATATATTTACCCCAATTTCATCAAATAAAGTGAAGGCTTCTATTAAATGTTTGTAAACCAAACCATTCCATTTGGATATAGATTAAGAACTACAGATATCCTACAGAAAGTATACTCTTTGTAATTAGGGTCATAAGTTGGGAATCATTAATTCATAACTAGGCAAAGTCCCACATGTTGTAGTTGCCTACCTTTACCATGAAAATATGTTCCCAGTCCATTGCAATAAGTACCATATCAATAGAAGAGAATATATGCATTTAGGGTTGAAATATGTAGTCCTTGGTGTTTGGGAAATAATTCAAAGCAATAGTAGAAACTGAAGCAATATTTCCATCTGTAATGACTAATCATTATACCATTAAGTATATGAGTCCATTTATAACTGACTATCACCTGTATGTGGTTAGGAGAAGGGGAATTACTATCATCTACTGAAATAACTTTTGATTAGAACCAAATAATCTTTCCTGCAAGGATATTTTCTCCAAGTGAAAATAAAACTCAGTGAAAGAGATCTACTCAGTTGTCTATTCTACAATTTTAAAATAAAATAAGAAATAGAATTATAGCAGAAACAAAGATTTTTTTTCCCATTCTTATCATGTGACCTGGGCAAGTAGAAGTCAGATGAAATTGCTTTGGGGATAATTCAACTCACCTTTCACAACTGACCAAGGAACTTTCTCCCACTCCTTCTCTTTCTGCTTTTTTCTTAGAATGGTACATAAGCAGTAATTGGGTACTTTCAAACAACTTTCACTCATTTCTTCTGAAGAGGCAGGTTTTCTGAAAAGATTTCTAAACAACTAATCACATGGCCACTCTCTTTCCCTTCTTAGGAGTTGAATTCTGGGGTAATTCAGAACAGTCTAGTTCTTCATACAACATAACATATTCTTATTCCTTTATTTCTCTATGGTTTGTGTGTGTATACAATAGAACAGCTGGATTATATAACACAGAGTTGGTACATTGAGTGATCCTAACAATCTAAGATAATCCTTCAGACTTTAGTTCTTCTAAAAAAATGGAATTTGAGTTCATTTTATTATGGCTTAGCATTTCCTGAAGGAAAGATTTTTCCACATTTTATTGTATCCATATTGTTTGTGAATTATAAACATATAATGTCATTAGATGTTAATTTTCCTGGTGGAAAAATTAAGAAAAGTTGTCACATGTACCAAAATCACAAATTTATGCAAATATACCGTACTAATATTTAATGTAAAACTGTTTATTTCTCTAGAATACCAGTATCAACAGCATTGAAATAAAGAACAATACATCCATAAGAGAGTTCATCCTGGTTGGTCTATCAGCAACAACATACATTCAGATAATTTTCTTCTGCATATTCATAACCATCTATGTTACAGCCCTAAGTGCCAACTTCACCCTCATCCTAACCATATGGACTTTCAGGAAACTCCACACACCCATGTATTTCTTCATTGTCAATTTGTCCTTAGTGAACATATTCTCTATTTCAATTACAATACCTAAAATGCTCCAGAGTCTCTTGACTGGAAGGAAGACCATCTCATTTCATGGTTGCCTTACTCAGGCCTATATGTTTATATGGGCTGTAGGGACAGAACTTCTGCACCTCTCCTTTATGGCTTTTGATCGCTATGCTGCTATCTGTCACCCTTTGCAATACCCCATGATCATGAGGAAGGAAGTGTGTGTTTGCACAGCTATTGGAGTGTGGGTTGTAGGTCTAATTAATACTTCAACTCATTCTGGACTGTTGAATCAGCTGACTTTTTGTAACTCCAATGTTATCAATCATTTCTTTTGTGACCTTCCCCCTTTATTGCATCTCTCATGCTCAGTTCCAACTCTAAATGTCTTTGTCTTATCTGCCTCAGATTGGATATTAGGAGTTGGTTGTTGTGGGTTCACTTTAACATCCTACTTTTTTATAATAAGAACAATTTGCAGAATCCGTTCCACTGAAGGGAAGAAGAAAGCATTTTCCACTTGTTCCTCACATTTTATTATTGTCAGTATTTTTTACTCCTCTGTAATCTATACTTATATCAGGCCATCTTCTGCCTACTCTCCAGAACATGATAAGATTGTTTCTCTCCTTTATTCAGTGGTAACTCCTCTTGCTAATCCAGTCATATATTCGCTGAGAAACAAGGATTTTAAGGAAGGATTGAAAACACTTAAAGGAAGAATCCAGCTATTGAGTAGGCCTCAACACTGAGAAAACAAAAAATGTTAACAAAACCACCTAATAAAAGCCAACACATTCTACATAAATAGAATAGTTTTTCATTTTATACATTTGTATCTCTAAATTCTGTTCTATTCTATTCTGTTGCCCATGTATAATGTCTGTATTTATTTCTGTATATGTGGATTTAATAATTCTGAAAGTAAGTAAATACTGGGGGAAAAACTTATAGATGCTTAATATTTTTTCCCTAAGTTTGAAATATAGAGCTCAGCAAATGATTTCACTCAAAAGGGACCCTCACTAATATACAATCCTTTATGCTTATGATTTTTCCTACTTAGAATTCTAGTGAATTCTAGTGAAAGTGCCATCATCTGAGTTGGGGTAGCAGGTTTTGGAATGCATATCTTGTGTCCTTATGGCTTGTGCTCTAGTATTAATAAACACTGAGTAGGAAGCTTATATTTATTGTGTATTCAAAAACATCAACAAATTTCTTCTTAAACTGTGTTGTGCATTCATGTTTTAAAATTGTATTTTGTTTTTAGGTAGTAAACAATTTACATTGCCAGATCGTGCAAGATCATTTAATTTATGAAAACTAAAAATGTTTCTTTCAATGATATTTATTTATTCAATTCAGATAATGTATTTTTATTCAGAAGCTATCAATGAAGCTTGGTAAAAATATTATATCAATATCAATCTTTGTTTGACTCAGATATTTTAAAGGTATGTATATGGAAAATTTGTTTCTCAATAAGCACATAAGAGAATGAGTGTGTGTGTGTCAGAACTCATATTCTAAAGCGACTCTTTTCTTTCTTTAACTCAAACTCTATTCTCTCTATATGTCTGGGTTCTGCCATGTTACTGGAGGGAAGGGGGAAAAGCATCTGGGTTATTGCTTTATTTTCCTCTGTTGCTACACTGTAACACTTTGCTTTTTTTACATACTTCCTCTGTGAACTATCTCTTCCCCTTGATATCAGCTAGAAGGTGGGAGAAGAAAGGAATGTGCCTCCAGCAACTGGTTTATCTCCGCATTGGAAGGGAAGGTGTGAAGAGCCGATAAAACATTGCTGCAACCCTGGCATTACCTATTCTTTCCCACAATGGACTTAACACCAGGGGATTGGCCCATTTGAACTGACCAGATGAACTATGGGGTGGGGTTTTCTTGGGATGCTTTTAACCTATTGATCTGATTAGGAAACCCTCAGATCCTGTCTATTATGCCTGCTGTCAGCTTCTCCTAATAAAAGTTCCTTTTGGAAGAAGAACCCGCTTTAATGAGTTCTGCTTCCTTAGGATGAGGTTTTGAAGTAGGCCCTGACATTAGACAGGATCTGCAGTAATAGCATGGAAGGAAAACCCTTACCAGGGGACTTAGCAAAACATGTCAAACAATGGAACACACAGAGAGGAATCTGATGCAGGGGTAACCGTTCTTCAGGGCAGAGCCCTGTAAACACTCCAGTTCTGGATCCTCCACCTCTTTGGAAGAAGAGGAGATGACAGAGTGCTGCTACAAGGTTAGATGGTCAATGGGTGTTGGAAAGAAGGATGACTTGGATAAAAAAGCCAGGAAGGTGACACTCAGATGGGGCAGTCATCAACTAGGCTGGAAGGAGGACATGGAAAGGACCCTGCATCTCAGTGAGGACAAGAAGGATCTCTCAGGGCATTCCAGCCAGTTGTTGGAACAGGCAGTTGGCATGATAAAAATAACCCTCGATTCCAGGAAGGAGGAGAAAGCTGAATCCTACCAAGGCACCATCCACCTGGGGTGCAGCAAGAAAGGAAATGGAGGAGAGCCTGAACCTGAGACTTTAGACCCAGATGAAAAAACCAGCGAGCCCACCACAGTCGCCACTGCTGCAGCCACTCCACTTTGCATGGAAGCTGAAGACAGAGAGGGGACACGACACAAATGGAAAAAAAGGCACACTCCATCCAGACGTTCCCTCCACTAGATGTGAAATTCCATGCAGAGTCACGGTGCCTGGGATTCTTCTTAACCCAGATGCCAAAATACATGGAGGAGTATAGCTGGGACATCCCCACTGACTGCGTCAGAATTTGCATTGCACAAGCTGCCCTGGATGGCATCGCAGCAGACTGGGTCATGGACCTGTACGACGCTTACACTCCAGAGCTACTGAATTTCAACAATTCATGTTCTCCCTTATGCGCAGGTCTGAGGACCCACTGGCAGACTGAAAGGCCCAAAAGCAGATAAAGAAACTGAAGCAAGGCAGATGGCTGGTGGCATAATATACCCAAGAGTTTGGTACACTGGCCAGCAAATTAAATTGGCCACTTCAAAAGTGGTCTAATCTATGACATCTACAATGCTTGCCTCCCTCAGGGGGATCCACACTGGCTGCCAGGCTGGTACGTCCTAGCTGAGGAAGTCAAGATTGACCTAGCCAAGAGGCAATGCAGAGGAGGAATACCATGGGAGAAATCACCACCGGAGTCGACCCATGAGCCAGAAAAGCAGCAGCCATCAACCAACAGAAGAAACACCAGATGCTTCAAATGTGGCAAGGGCACCATGCCACTGAGTGCCACTCCTGCACACCAACTGGAAAACCAGACCAGACTCTGGCTAGGAAGTCTGGAAGGCTAACAGCGAAGCCGAAGGAGATGGCCATGAAAGGCATAGATACTGTTGAGTTTCCGCCTCAGCTCACCAAGGAAAGGGAACTCCAACCTACACAGCAGGAGTGTCCAACTCACCCAATTATAACTGTGAGGACAAACCCCTGGTAAGTGGATTCATTGCACCCTTTATGAGGATAGTAACTTTTCTAGCCATGCCCATGCCCAAAGCTGTAGAAGTTAGGGCATTAATTGACTTCTGGTGCACCTGCTGTCTTATCAGCCTGACACTTGTGGGGAATTTAGGAATAATGGTGAGAAAGCTGAAGAAACCAATTTCGTTCAGTCAATTAGATGGGTCCCTACCGGGCAGGATGCCCAGCACCCTAGCAATGCTAGTGCTTCAACAAACCCTAAATGAACACATATAGACTATATTGTTTGTGGTAACCCTTGACATGGAGTGTCTCATAATCTTAGGCATGGCATGGCTAGCCAAATGGAACCCATGGGTGGACTGGAGAATGGCAGGACTTAGGTTCCCAAAAGGGAAATAAACCAAAGTGATAGCCTAACCCCAAGCAGAGGGGCCTCCAACTGAGAAAGCCACAATAGGGGGTGAAAAAGAAATACCCCAAATACCAGAGGAGTATAGAGACCTAGCTGAAGTATTCAGTGAAGAGAGTTTAGGGTTAGGTATTGGTCCACAGACTGTGCAATAGAAATCAGACAAGAGGCAAAGCTTCCCAAACCTAGACTATACTCCATGAGCCCACAGGAGTTTGAAGAAATGCAGAAATTTAATGACAAAAACTTAGAAAGGGGGTTCATTCAATGAGCAAAGCCAATGATGGCTGCCCCTGTATTATTCCAAGAAAAGAAAGATGGAGCTCTTTGACTCTGCATGGACTATAGAGCTTTGAAGTCTATAAGCAAAAGCAATCCAAACCCTCTCCCCCTTATGAAGGACATGCTATCTCACCTTTTGATGGATAAGATTTTTATGAAGCTAGACCGAAGGGAAGCATACTATCAAATTAGAATCAAGGAAGGAGATGAGTGAAAAACTGAATTTAATTGTCCCTTAGGGTGCTATCAATTCCGGGTTCTAATTTTTAGGCTACAGGAAGCCCCTGCCATATTCATGCAACTGATAAATGATGGACGAAGGGAGCACCTATACAAGCGTGTGCTTATTTACCTGGATGACATCCTTATATTCACAGAGACTATGGACGAACATGTCAACCTGGTTAGGGCAGTCCTAAACAAACTACAGGCAGCCCACCTCTATGTCAAGCTTTCTAAGTGTGAATTTCATAAAGACAAAATAGACTATCTGGAATACCACATATCCCTAGAGGTCATGGAAATGGACTCTGAGAAGGTCCGGGCAGTAATAGAATGGGCACCACCCTGCACGAGGAAGCAATTGCAGAGCTTCCTGGGATTTGCCAACTTCTACCGGCAATTTATTCCCTCTTTTGCCCAAATAGACTTACCAATCATGAACTTGCTAAAAACCAGAACCTGCTTTCCTGAGTTCTGCTTTCTTAGGATGAGGTTTTGAAGTTGGCCCTGACAGTGTTTGCGTGTATGTGTGTGTGTGTGAGAGAGAGAGAGCGTGTGTATGTATACATGTCTGAAATAGCATAGGGTATAGTGTTCCTGCTGAGAGGAGTTCAATCAATCAGAATAGAGCTGGAAGGGATTTTGGAGATCTTTTAGTCCAGCCCCCTGCTCAAGCAGGAATCTTTATATCATTTCAGACAAGTGGATGTCCAGCCTTTTCTTTAAAACTATGAATGATAAAGCATCCCCACATCTGAAGGCAAGCTGTTCCACTGGTTAATTGTCCTCACTTGATTAGTTACTATCCAGCACGGAGACGGCATTGGTCGCTCTGGTGAATGATCTCTGGAGGGCCTGGGATAGGGGATATTCCTCTGTCCTAGTCCTATTAGACCTCTTGGCGGCTTTCGATACCATCAACCATGGTATCCTGCTGCGGCGTCTCAGGGGATTGGGAGTGGGAGGCACAGTTCTTCGGTGGTTCTCCTCCTATCTCCTGGGACGTTCGCAGTCGGTGTTGGCAGGGGGGCAGAGATCGGCCCCTAGGTCTCTCGTTTGTGGAGTTCCTCAGGGTTCGGTTCTCTCGCCTCTCCTGTTCAACATCTACATGAAACCGCTGGGTGAGATCATTCGTGGTTTTGGAGTTGGGTATCATCAATATGCTGATGATACCCAACTTTTCATTTCGACCCCAAACCACCCCAGTGATGCCCTCGCTGTGATGTCCCATTGCCTGGAGGCGGTTCAGGTCTGGATGGGGAGGAACAGACTTCAACTCAACCCTGACAAGACTGAGTGGCTGTACATTCCGGCATCCCGGGACATTCAAAATGTTCCATCACTTTCTATGGGGGGTGAGTCTTTACCCCCCATAGATAGGGCTTGCAACTTGGGAGCCCTCCTAGATGCACGGCTTACCTTAGAAGATCATGTAGTAGCCGTGACTAGGGGGGCTTTCGCACAGGTTCACCTGGTGCACCAGTTGCGGCCCTATCTATACTGGGATGCCCTGTGTACGGTCACTCATGCGCTTGTGACCTCTCGTCTTGACTATTGCAATGCTCTCTACATGGGGCTTCCCTTGAAGACCACTCGGAGGCTCCAACTGGTACAGAATGTGGCCGCGAGAGTTGTCTTGGGAGTTTCCCGGTACTCCCATGTTACACCTTTGCTCCGCGAGCTGCATTGGTTACCAGTTGTCTTCCGCGTGAGGTTCAAGGTCTTAGTGATGGTTTTTAAGTCCTTACATGGCATGGGTCCGGAATACCTTGGGGAACCACCTGCTGCCGGCGTCGACTCCCCTCTGCCCCGTGCGTTCCCACAGAGAGGGCCTCCTCAGGGTGCCTCCAGTCAGAGAATGTCGGCTGGTGACCCCCAGGGGGAGGGCCTTCTCTGTAAGCGCTCCGGCTTTGTGGAATCAGCTGCCGGTTGAGCTCCGGATGGCACCGGATCTCCGCTCCTTCCGGTGCGGGTTAAAGACCCATTTATTTGAACAAGCTGGCCTGGCCTGATGGGGAATTACTTAGGGTTTTAATATTTATATATATTTTTTATTGTTTTACTGTGGGCAATAATTTAATTCTTTTTTAACTTTTGTATTTTTGTAGTTTTATGATATGCCCTGTTCACCGCCCTGAGTCCTTCCGGAGAAGGGTGGTATAAAAATTTAAGTAAATAAATAAATAAATAAATAAATAAATGTTTCTTGTCTTGCCTTCTGGGGCTTTGGAAAATAAATTGATCCCCTCCTCCTTGTGGCAACCTCTCAAATGCTGGAAAACTGCTATCATGTCCCCACTAGTCCATCTTTTCTCTAAACTGGCCTCTGTTTATACAATCAAAGATTGGATTAGCTTTTTTTGGCTGTTTCTGCACACTGCTGACTCATGTTTAAGTGATCATCCACTAGGACTCCAAGGTCCACTCACAATTACTGTTTCACCTAATCTAGTACCTTTCTAGTACCTTTCTAACCTAGTACTTGTACCTTTGACTTTTCCTGACCAGGTGTAAAACCTTGCTTTTCTCCACATTAAATATCATTTTGTTGGATAGGATCCATTGTTCAAGTCTGTCAAGATCTTTTTTGGATTCTGAACATGTTTTCTGGGGTGTTGGATATTCCTTCCAGCTTAGTGTCACCTGCAAATTTGATGAGATTCCCTTCTATTTCCTAATCTAAGTCATTTATGAAGATATTGAAGAGTACTGAGCCTATTACAGAACCTTGTGGTACCCCACTGCTTATTTCCCTCCATGTAGATGTAGTGCCATTAAGGACTACTTGTTGAGTAAAGTTTCTCAGCCAGTTACAATCTATCTGGTGGTGATGCTGTCAATCCCATATTTTTCTAGTTTACCAAGAAGTAGGTTGTGTTTTCACTTTGTCAAATGTCTTGCCGAAGTCTAAATATACTACGTCCACAGCATTTTTCACTGATCTACTAATTTAGTCACTTTGTCAAAGAGTGAAATAAGATTGGTTTGGCATGATCTGTTTTTAACAAACCTCTGCTGGCTATTAGTTATAACTTTATTTTTTATTCTTGATGTTCACAGATCTGTTTTTGATTATTATTTTTTCCAGTATCTTCCCAAGTATTGGTGTCAGGCGGATTGCTTTGAAGTATTACTCGAAGACCTTCAAGGTCCCTTCCAACTCTTCATTTTGTTACAGTGGGGATCTTTAAATGAAAGACAGAACCAAATGAACATTCTTGGCAGGGAGGGCAGACAGGGAGAGGCAGAGCAGTAAAATTCAAATGGATGTTGGTTAGCACAATAGAAACAGGATTGATGCAACCAATTGTGGGTGGGTGGGAGATGGACAGATGTATGACAAATTCTTTGTCCAAATTGTTAGCTTCTCAAAGACTATAAAGATGAACACTCCCAGATCCTGGCTTATACTTTGACAATGTCAGCAGCCACTGATGAAAGCTTAGTTTCTAATAAAGTTTTTAGTCTTGGAGATAAGCATTTTTAGTACTTTTCTATCACCCAGGACTCGCATTTTTAAAATAATTATATACATACATACATACATACATATATGTGTGTCTCTGTGTGTATGTATGCATTGTTGTTGTTAGTTGCAAAGTTGTGTCTGACCCATCGCAACTCCATGGACAGTGTTCCTCCAGGCCTTCCTGTCCTCTACCATCTTCTGGAGTCCATTTAAACTCATGCCTACTTCTTCAGTTCCTCCATCCAACAACCTCATTCTCTGTTGTCTCCTTCTTCTATTGCCCTCAATATTTCTCAGCATTAGGCTCTTCTCCAGTGAGTCCAAAGTATTTGAGTTTCAACTTCAGGATCTGGCCTTCTAAAGAGCTATCAGAGTTGATCTCCTCTAGGACTGACCAGTTTGATCGCCTTGCAGTCCAAGGGCCTCACAGGAGTCTTTTCCAGGCGTTCAGTTCCTTGGTGCTCAGTCTTTCTTATGGTCCAACTTTCATAGCCATACATTGCAACTGGGAAGAACATGGCCTTGACTATACACACTTTTGTTGGCAGGGTGATGTCTCTGCTTTTTAATATGCTGTCTAGATTTGCCGTAGCTTTCCTTTCCAGGAGTAAGCATTTTTTATTTTCTTGGCTGCAGTCCCCATCTTGGAGGCCAGGAAAATAAAATCTGTCCATTTCTTCCCCATCTATTTGCCAGGAATTGAGAGGGCCATATGCCATGATCTTGGTTTTCTTAAAGTTCATTTTCAAGGCAACTTTTGCACTCTCCTTCTTCACCCGCAACAAGAGGCTCTTTATTTCTTCACTTTCTGCCATTAGAGTGGTATCATCTGCATATCTTACATTGTTAATATTTTTCCTGGTAATCTTAATTCCAACTTTTGATTCATCTAGCCCTGCCTTTCTCATGATGTGCTCTGCATATAGGTTAAATAGGTAGGGTGACAGTATACAGCCTTGCCGGACTCTTCTCCCAATTTTGAACCAATCAGTGGTTCCGTGTCCATTTCTCACTGTTGCTTCTTGACCTGCATCTAGGTTTCTCAAGAGACAAATAAGATGGTCTGGTACTCCCATTTCTTTAAGAACTTGTTACAGTTTGTTGTGATCCACAGAATCAAGGCTTTAGCATAGTTAATGAAGCAGAAGTAGATGTTTTTCTGGAACTCCCTATCTTTTTCCATGATCCAGCGTATGTTAGCAATTTGATCTCTAGTTCCTCTGCCTCTTCAAAATTCTGCCTGTATTTCTGGTAGTTCTCGATCCACATACTGCTGGATTCTAGCTTGTAGGATTTAAAGCATAAATTTACTAGAATGAGAAATGAGTGCAATGGTGTGGTACTTTAAACATTCTTTCGCATTGCCTTTCTTTGGAATTGGAATGTAAACTGACCTTTTCCAGTCGTGTGGCCACTGTTGAGTTTTCCAGATTTTCTGGCAAATTGAGTGTAGCACTTTTACTGCATTGTCTTTTAAGATTTTGAATAGCTCAGCTGGAATACTGTCACCTCCACTAGCTTTGTTTTGTCAGATTTCCTAAGGCCCATTTAACTTCATGTTCTAGGATGTCTGGTTCGAGGTCAGTGACCACCACATCATGGTTATCAGGGACATTAAGCTCATTTTTGTATAATTCTTCTGTATAGTTTTGCCACTTCTACTTAATCTCTTCTTCCTCTGTTAGGTCCCTGCCATTTTGGTCCTTTATCATGCCCATTTTTGCATGAAACGTTCCCTTCATCTCTCCAATTTTCTTGAAGAGATCTCTAGCCCTACCTATTCTATTGCTTTCTTTTATTTCTTTGCACTGTTCATTTAAGAAGACATTTTTGTCTCTTCTAGCTATTCTCTGGAATGCTGCATTCAATTGGGTGTATCTTTATCTTTCTCCTTTACCTGTTGCTTCCTTTCTTTCCTCAGCTATTTGCAAAGCTTCCTCAGACAGTCATTTTCTTTTTCTTTGGCATTGTTTTAGTTGCTACCTCTTGTACAATGTTGTGTACCTCTGTCCATAGTTCTTCAGGCACTCTGTCTATCAGATCTAATTCCTTAAATCTATTTGTCACATCTACTGTATCAGGAATAAGATTTAGTTCATACCTCAGTGGTGTAGTGCTTTTCCCTACTTTCTTTAATTTAAGCCTAATTTTTTTAATGAGTAGCTCATGATCTGTGCCACAGTCAGCTCCTGGTCTTGTTTTACTGACTGTATAGAGCTTCTCCATCTTTGGCTGCAGAGCACACAATCAATTTGATTTCTGTGTTGACATGTATGTGTGTTTGTGTGTGTGTGTGTGTGTGTGTGTGTTTTTAATCACATAGCTTTTATAGACTTTTGATTTTGGTAGGTTATTGTTCCAAAGATGGATGGAAAATTTCACAACTGGTAAAACAAAACTTCAACACCTGTATTCCCATTACACCAAGGTGAATGATGGTGGTGGTAATTCCGGTGGTGATGGAAATTGTTATGATGATGCAATCTCACTATTCTGATTCCTAAGACATTGAAAGTGGGCTTAGATGTCAGAAGAGAATAAAATTCTTGAAGAAATGAAAAAAAAAATAATTATAATATACGGTAGGTACACCTTGAAACTGAGCAGTGAATAAATTACTCAAAATTGTGGCATATAAATTTAAATTAACAGCTAAATACACTGTGATATATTGGCTCAAAAGAGTACAATAATTGCCAATTGTAAGCATAAGCATAATAGGAACAGCAACACCAACTGAAAAAAAATACCATTCAACATTGAAAGACAATTTCAAAATTATTGTGAGAAAGGCAAAATCTTTGATAGCTTCTTGAATGAGAAGCAAAACATCTTCAAGGAAAAGCAATGTCTTTTTTGCCTCTGAAAAAAAGCACGTTTGGGTCTTTGATAACAGCTTTTTTTTTAATTGAAAAGTTTTATCATACATTTTATCTTTGACAGTCCCCCCCTACCCCTCCCCTATCCCTCCCTCCTTACCCCTCCCCCCCTCCCCACCCCCCCCGACTTCCCAGAGCTAAGTACAAGGTATAAAAAACAAGAAAAAAAAATCATAAACATCCATATGCTAACAACCATGAGCTCTAAAATCTATCACTCTCTAGCTCATATAGGATAACTACAAACACTATTAATATAAAATATATAAAAAAACAAAAAAAACAGGAAAAAAGAAAGGAAGACTTATTCAAATGCTACATGAAACTTCTTAGTCCCATATTTGTTCTGGATATACTCAATCCATTTTCTCCACTCCGTAATATAGCGTTCTTGCGAATGATCTTTCAAATAGGCCGATATCTTTGCCATCTCTGCCAGGTCAGAAACCTTTAAAGTCCATTCTTCTATAGTCGGCAGTTCCTCCTTCTTCCAATACTGACCTATTAAGAGTCTTGCTGCCGTAATTAAATTCAACGTCAACTTAGTGTCCACAACTGTAGCATCTGTAATTATTCCCAACAAAAAAAGTTGCGGACAAAACTTTATCCTTTGCTTAAAAATCTTCTGCATATTCCACCAGATTTTTATCCAAAAAGCCTTAACCTTTTAACAAGTCCACCATATATGAAAATATGTTGTGTCTTTGTCACCGCACCTCCAACATTTAGGCTGATAATTCGGATACATACTTGCAAGCTTTTTAGGATCTAAATGCCATCTGTAAAACATTTTATAAAAATTCTCTCTTAGATTTTGAGCTTGTGTGAATTTTACGTTCCTCACCCAAATCCTTTCCCACGTGTCCATTGTAATAACTTCTTGAATATTTTGGGCCCATTTAATCATACAATCTTTAACAAGTTCTGTTTCTGAGTCAATTTCTATCAATGCAAGATATATCCATTTGATATGTGCTGGACCCTGGTTTCTAATTTGCTTTATCAGATTTTCATCAGTCATTGTAAAACCAATTTTCTGATCTTCTTTCCACCTGGCCCGTAACTGAATATATTGAAACCAAGTTTGAACAATCTTCTCATCTCGCAAGAGGCTATATGGTTTCAGACACCAGACATTTCTTTCCAAGCTTAAAATCTCCTTGTACGTAGTCACATCATGTTTAAAACCAACGTTTATATTTTCTATTGCATGCTTTGGAATTGCCCACAATGGTATCTTGCAGTCTAGCTTATGTCTATACTTCTTCCAAACTCTCAACAATGCCTGTCTTAAAATATGGACTCTAAACACATTGTCTACCTTCTTATCATACAACAAATATGCATGCCAGCCAAACAACAAGTCATGACCCTCAAGATTTAATAATCTCTCTTGTGTCAAATTAATCCAATCACTTATTCCTGCTAATGCAGCAGCTTCATAATATAGTTTAAGATTGGGCATTTTAAGACCACCTCTCTCACAAGTATTCTGCATAATCTTAAGTTTAACTCATGGCCTTTTCCCTGCCCAAACAAATTTGTTGATACCTCGCTGCCATTCCTCCAAATTAGAATCTTTCTTAAGAATCTGTATCATTTGAAATAAAAATAAAAATTTAGGCAGGACATTCATTTTCACTGCTGCGATCCGTCCCAACAAAGACAATTGCAATTTTTCCCAACTCTCCATTTCTTTTTGAATTTTCCCCCATAGTTTTTCATAGTTATTTTTATATAACTTTGTATTAGAGGGCGACAAAAGCACCCCCAGATATTTAACCCTTTTAACAATCTCAAATCCAGTTAATCCTTCTAAGAGAGCCTTTTGCGAACTGTCATATTTTTGGCCAGAATTTTGGTTTTCTGTATATTAACTTTAAATCCAGAAACCTTCCCATATTGTGTTATTATCTCCATCAGGTCCACAACAGATTTCTCTGGCTGGGTCACTGTAACAACCAGATCATCTGCAAATGCTCTCAATCTATAATCCTGATCTCTAATTTGTATACCCTTAATTTTTTCCGAATTCCGTATTTTAACCAATAATATCTCTAATGTTAACACAAATAACAAGGGCGATAACGGACACCCTTGCCTTGTGCCCTTCTCAATATTACATGCTTCTGTCAGGCTATTATTAACTATAATTCGGGCAGTTTGTTTTTGATATAATGCCCTAATCGGTTGTAAAAATTTTTCCCCAAAATCCATTTTATCTAGAACTTTCATCAAAAATTGCCAATTCAGTTGATCAAAAGCTTTTTCAGCGTCTAAAAAAATTAGCACCGCAGGGATCTGGTTGTTCCTTTCCAAAAACTCTAACACATCAACTATATGCCTCACATTATTTTTCATTTGCCTACCACTAATAAACCCCGTTTGGTCCCCATGAATCACCTGTTGCAGAACCCTCATCAGTCTGTTAGCAAATATCTTGTAATCTGTATTTAAGAGCGATATCGGTCTATAATTTTTAACTTGAGTAGCATCTTGGTCTTCCTTCGGAATCAAAGAAATAAAAGCAGTTCTTCAAGACGGAGGCACCTTTCCCCCCTTCTGGATTGTCTGGAACAGTTCCTTTAACGGTTTTATCATCTCTAATTGTAACTTTTTATAATAAGCCGCAGTCAAACCATCCGTACCTGGTGCTTTATCCACCTTCAATTCCTTAATTGCTATAAAAATTTCTTCTTCTGTAATCAATTGATTAATCCCCTCTTTTTGCACTTGCGTAAGAACCGGGATGCTAGCATTCTCCAAATATACATCAATGTCTTTTTCATTAATCTTCTCCTTAGCGTATAATTTAGAATAAAAATCCACAAAAGCATCCTTAATAAGGTCCTGTTGAAACACAACCCTTCCTTTATGCTCAATTTTGTCTATATTAGAAGCCCTTTGCTTTTTCCTCAGTCTATAAGCTAGCCATCTACCTGGTTTGTTAGCGTTGCAAAAAGTATTATGCCTGGCAAACCGCAAATTGGTTGCCACTTGGTCAGCCATTAATTTGTCAAATTGTCCTCTTAACAGCTTAATAGCCTCCTTAGTCTTCACATCCTCTGGATTCAAAATCAAAGCCTTTTCTTTTTCCTTTATTTCATTCTCCAATTCTTTCCTCCTGGCTTCCACAGCTCGTCTATGTTTGTTGTTCATATATATCAACACCCCTCTCATATAGGCCTTGCTAGCATCCCAAACCATGTCCATAGAGGTGCCCTTATTATATTAATTTCAAAAAAATCCTTCATCCGCTGTTTACATTCTTCCACGTTTCTCTGATTTCTAAACAGATTCTCATTTACGTGCCACGAGCGCCTATCTCTATTCTCCTTATTAATCTCTAGCCAGACTGGGCTATGATCAGAAATAGTTCTTGTACATATCTTCACCTTCTTAATCCTTGAAAAAAAGTCATTAGTCAACAAAATAAAATCGATCCTGGAAAAAGATTGATGTCTATCAGAAAAAAAAGTATAATCCTTTTCATGCGAATGTCTTTCACGCCAAATATCTCGCAGTTCCAAGTCATCCTTCATTTCAAAAAAGGATTTAGGCAGTCTAGCATGACTTGGGACGCGCTTAAAAGCTCCAGCCTTGTCCATCTGTACATCCAAAACACCGTTCCAATCCCCCATAAAAATAAAAGATTTATAATCCAACTGAGTAAGCTTTGTATGAAGTGAACTAAAAAAGTCAGCTTGTTGTTGATTAGGAGCATATAATCCAACTAAAAGTGTCTTTTTACCTTCTAGCAGCAACTCTATCATAACATATCTTCCATGCTTATCTGCTTCAATTAAGTCCGCTGTTAAAGCACTTTTAACATAGACAACCACTCCGTTTTTCTTATTCATTGCAGAAGCAACAAATTGCGTGCCCAACCTTGAGTTCGATAAATACTTTTGGTCCACAACCCTAATATGCATTTCTTGCAAACATATAACATCTATCTTGAATTGTTTTAAATATTGAAAGACTTTCTTCCTCTTCTGTGGTGAGTTTAGTCCATTAACGTTCCAAGTTAAAAATTTAGTTGCCATGCATATCATCCCAAAGCTCTTGGAGCACTTCTTTAATAGGACTATCTTTTTTAGGCCGTGCTCCTCCCACTGCTTGGCTGTAAGTACGTTTTGGAAGTTCCATAGACTTCTGCTGGTCTTGTTCTTTTATTTTTATTTTTTTTGCTCTTTTTAAAGCAGCACGCGTCACCCTCTGCTCTCCAGGATCATCCAAAGAAGTTGTAGCTTGATCTCCTCCAGCACCATTCTCCTCTGTCTGTCCAGCTTCAGCCTCTTGATGTTCTCCTTCTCCAGATCCCTTTGCAGCTTCCAGAAGTGGTAGTGGGGTTGCTTTTAAAACGTTATTGTAAAAATCACGCGCTTGCATCACAGTGGCCAGACGGTACCTTTTACCTTCATGCATCACCACCAATCCAGCTGGAATCTCCCATCTGAACCTTATATCACATTGTTTAAGCTCTTGCACAAGAAATGTAAAATCCTTCCTTCTCCTTAAAACCTTTGGAGGAATTTCTTTTAGAACCAAAACTTCTTGATCAGCAATCACAACTTTAGTATCATAGGCAGCTTGAATAACTTCATCTCTAGTTTCCCTCTTTGAAAAATAAACCACCACATCTCTAGGTAGCTTTCTCTGTCTAGCGATCCATGAATTCACACGAAACACTTTATCCATGCCTCCCTTTATTTCAGATGCTGGCTGACCCAATACTACTTCCAGAGCCTCAGAAATCAGCTGCTTTAGGTCTTCCTTAATATTCTCTCTTAAGCCTCTGATTCTAATGGCAAACTGCATCTGGAAATATTGAGCAAGACTCAGTTCTCTATCCATTTTGTCTCTTAAATCTTCATTCTCCAGTACTTTTGCTTCTAATATGGCATTCTTTTGAGTCAAATCTTCCACTTTTTCATCCAGATCTTGCACACATTCAGCCACTCTATGCACTGAAGACAAAATGTCTACCTTCATCACACTAAACTTCTCTTCCATCCTCTCTTCTATTCTCTCCTCCAATTTCTCCAATTTCTCCTCAATCTTTGCAAATTTATCACCCATTGATTCCAGAATTACCTGGGCATGTTTTTCAAGAGCATCTTGTAAATCCTTCGATGTCAATACAGCAGGAGGAAGCAGCGCTTGCAATGATGATTGTTGCACCGGAGAAGTTCCAGCACTCCGAAGAGTTTTTGGGGGAGGTTTAGCCGCCATCTTTACTTTCACTTACTAAGTTTATAAAGTCCAATAAGCTAGAAAGCAGCAATAAAAGTCCTCTTCACCTTTTCCTCCTGTACCGCTCTGCCTGCTCCTTTTATTCCATAGTCTTTCCTTCTGGCAGGGGTGGTCGCAAACGCCTGGCTCCGCTCCAAAAATCATGGAGCAGAGACGCTGAACAGCTGGGAGCAACCCAGGCTTCAGGGGAGTTCAATCCTTCAGCCGCCCAAGCTTTAAGCTCAGGCGGCCCCGGAGAACTCAACCCCTACCTGGGGCCTCACCCCCTCCTCTTCTCCCGAGGAGGGGGCTTCAAATTCACCCGAACAGCTGATCGGCGCTGTTTCAGGTGAAAACAACACAGCTGAGCCGCGGGCAGCCCGAAAAGGCTGTCTCTGGTGCCGCGCCGCCACCGGAAGTCCTTTGATAACAGCTTTTAAGTTGCAACTTCATCCAAAAAGATTTTATATTGGTTTAATTAAGCTGGATCAAAATTTCATAACACTAATAACAATAATAACACCATTAAACAACAACATCTACTTATTCTGGGTCCTTGGTAAGAACTCAGTATGTGAATTAAAATGCCAAATCCAGTCTAAACATCTGGCTAACTATTCAAAGTGATGTCTTTACTGGAGTCTTAATACAAAGAACTGTATTTAAAATACTTTATCTGGTAAACATGTGTTAGCTGTGTTTCTTATCTTTTTCTATTTTCTTTTTTTCTGTGTGATTCTTGCTATTTTTGACTGGTCAACAACAAAAATAACATACATTCAAATTGAATTCTTTGAATTCATAGGAAAAAAGTACTTAATGTGAATGGGCATGGTATATTTGTGCATAAGCCTGTTCTTATGAAATAGTGACTAATTAATTAAGTTACACATTGATAATTAATCAATTTCCTTACAATAGTACATATATAGAGAAACACATACAGTACATCTTGGCAAAACTGCAGAATTCTTTCAGTTTCTTCCATTATTTTCTGCTGCAATAATTTTCTTGGATTTCTTCTTCTGTGCCTTTGAGTTATTCTCAAAATTTTAAGTATCCCCATTAGTCCCAAAATGTTTAGAGTCACTGTTATAACATAATTGAAACCACTTACAATATATGGCAACAATGTCATTAACTTGTTCTTGTATTTTAAACAATTTATGACCATTCACTTAGTGGTTATTTGAAATTATAATGGAATCTCCAAAAGGTAGTTCTGACCCACATTCGAAGTTTCCTCACTCCCCCATTGTTCACATGATCTCATTTTGGCACTTGGAAACTGGCCCACCATTACAACTGTAAGTATGTGGTCATATTTTAAGTAAGAGCCTTGATGGAGCAGTGGGCTAATGCCTCCTTAAGTAACACCAGCTGCCTGCAATTATTGCAGGTTCGCATCCCACCAGGCTCAAGGTTGACTCAGCCTTCCATCCTTCCGAGGTAGGTAAAATGAGGACCCAGATTGTTGGGGGCAATAAGCTGACTTTGTAATAATGCCGCTGGGGGGGAGCGAAAGCCCTAATAAGCAGGCATATACATAGAATGAAGGCTATTGCTAAGCACATTGATTTGTGCTTAGATTGTAAGCCGCTCTGAGTCTTTGGAGAAGGGTGGGATATAAATGGGGTTAAAAAAAATGACCCAGATTTGCAATATTATTTCCAGGAAACTGGTGCTTATTTCCAGTTTTTATCAAAAAATGTACATTGTGGCCCTGGGTTCATTTAATAACTGCAGTGCATACTTAAGAAGTGTGGCATTCACTTTATAACTACCCAGTTCACTTAATGACTGCTGCAAAAAAGGTTGTTGAATTGAGCATGGTTATGTGATGACACACTTAAAACCGGCATGATTTACAAGTATAATTCTGGTCTCAATTATTGTCATAAGTGGAGAACTGCTTGTATTTATCATAGCTTGTTTGTCCTTAGAACTTGAAACAGGGGGGTTGGGTCTGCTTTGTCCACCCCCCTGAAGCTTTGCACCAGCATGCCACAGGGCTGTGTGCTTAGCCCCTACCTGTACTCTTTATACACTTATGATTGTGTATCATCTGACCCATCCACTGCAATAATCAAGTTCGCAGGTGATACAATTGTGGTGGGTCTTATTACAGGTGGGTATGAGACAGCATATAGGGCGGAGGTACAAAAACTATCCATATGGTGTACTAACAACAACTTGCACCTAAACATTGGCAAGACGAAAGAGATGGTGTTAGAAAAAAGGAGGAACCTGCCCCACTTTACATCGAGGAGGACTGTGTAGTTTTCTCCTTTAAATTTCTGGGAGTCTACCTCTGTGAAGATCTGACCTGGAAAGTTAACACAACCCAGGTGGGTAGAAAGGCCCAACAGAGGCTTTACTTTCTTAGGGTCTTGCGGAAGAACAGAGTAGAACAACGGCTAATGACCCTCTTTTACCGGTCTACTATAGAGAGCGTCCTCTCGTATGGTATTGTGGTTTGGTATGCTGGTCTGACATCCGCGGACAGGAAAGTATTACAGAGGGTAGTAAGCACAGCACAAGACATTGTGGGCTGTTCCCTGACACCACTGGTTGACATCACCAGGGCTCGTTGCCTTGGAAGTGTGAGGAAGATTCTCAGGGATGACTCACACCCTGGACATTATCTTTTTACTCTCCTACCATCTAGTAGGAGATATAGGAATATAGCCAGCCGTACCAACAGGCTGAAAAATAGCTTTTATCCGTGGGCTGTTAGGCTTTTAAATGGGACATAATCTCTGTGAACTTATGCAGAATTGACTTGGGAGGCCGGTGTGTGGTGTAGTTGGTTCACATGGTGTGGTAGGATGGAGGGTTTGTTGTCACTGTGTGTTGGGGGGTGAGAGGATGGGGGGAGGCTCAGCTAATCTCAATGTACACATGTTGTACTTTGACAATAAAGGTTTATTATTATTATGTACATGTGTATGTATAAAGAAAAAATACAGACTGTAAATGTCATTGTTGGGCCAAGCCAAAAATTATATTCCTCTCATCTATTCTGATTAGAAAAAATGGTGAGTTCTTTATGGCATTGGATCACTTTCTAAAGAATGGTGTGTCATCCTAACAAGAATAACAAAGAACCTAAATAATCAAAGTAATGTTTATCATTAATTAAAGAAAAAGTTAAATTGTGGTAATACCTCTGACACCATTTAACCCAAACTGAAATTGTTCCTTCAGGACTCTAGATGAAGTCATTGTTGGAATACACTTGGGAAATTGTTCTCTCAGATGCTACCTATATACCATTCTACATATTACTCATGGTACTTCTCATCCATTATATTTTCACAGTATGAATACTGTTCTCTATATTTTATCATTTTTTTATTTTTTTGATCCACTGTAAACTGCTAAAGGGCAGGTGGCTTTTCTCCATAGGTAGAGATTAGGTTCATGTTGAACAATAGTATAAATATGAATGAAGACGTAATAAGAACTTCATATATATTTATATTATAATATAATATCTCTATTACATTTTAGAGTCTTCTATAGCATAATAATACCAACAAACCTTTCCTCCCAATTGCTTAATATCAATTCCTTTTCTAAAGAAATACTGCAAAAATGGAAAAGAGATATTTTGACTACCTGTAAGTATATTTCCTTTTAATCTATATAGAAAGAATATTTTTAATGAGACAAGAGGGATTCATACGGAATTTTTTCTTATATTGATAGACCAATAAAGACAGAATATGAGAAAAGATGTCCAATGTAATATTAATTAGCATTCACATGTTTATTACTGCTTAGGTAAATATTTTTGTTTCTAAAATGATTATACATTAGATGAGGTTTTATTGTATAATATCCTGTATTGCATCTTTCCCCATAAAATCTCATTATGTGTGGAAAGGATTTCGACAACAATTTTTCCAATGCATATTCTTTTCCCCCCACTTTAAGTCTGTGTCTATGTCATATGCTTGTGTGTATGTGCAGACACACATGTGCCAACATGCATATGCATACTGTTTTTCCAGAAAACCCTTTAAGGAATATAGCTGACTACTGTAGCATTATGCATGGATTTTTAAGGAGACAATCCTTAACTGTCTCTATTAAAAATCAATTGAAAATGTATCACAATCAAGCATGTTTAGTTAAAGGAGTAGTTATGTGATGATGACACTTAACTTTCTTTATCTAGAACCACTTAACTGCTTTGGAGTATATGTTTCATAAGCCTGTCAGCAGGCTCAATGATATGAAACTTTGGTTGCTGAAATCCAAAACATCCCAATCGCACATATTTTCTGTTGACGTTAGGTACTTTTAGTTGTAGTTTAAGAAGACCTAGGGAAATATATGGAACTAAATCTGTTGTGATTAACTGCTACTATATTAATATTAGTGAATCTGTTCTATGTATGAGTAAGTGTGCCTTGAACAGACTTTATTGTCATATACTTGTTCTCAGCATTAGTACCTAAAACTGATGAATATGATAAAGATGGGTAATTCCAGCACTGATTTTATTTTGGACCTTGCAGTGAATTGCTAATATACTCTATATTATGGAATATGCAATAGATACTGTAAGTTTTGAATTCAGTAAAATATTATGCTAATCATTATACTTATCAATAGTTACTTCAATACTGTAACTGAAATCTGAAACATTTTCATCTAATCTTCTTAGAATTAAATTTCACTTTAAAGCAAGTGAAATAAAAATACATAAGAAGACAGGATTATATGTGTTTTATATCAAAACCTTAATTTAGTTATACTGTGTTTTAAACATAAATTAAACAAGACTGATATTTTAAGGAAATTATCACAGACATTCTTTTGGATCAACAGGTCATGTGAGAAAACTGGAATGAGGAACAAAAGCTGTGTGACCACTTTCGTGATGATGGGTCTCTCTCAAAAGCCTAAGCTGCAGTTGATACTCTTCATTCTATTCCTTGCTGTTTATATTGTTGCCCTTATTGGAAATCTTGCCATCATTGCTGCCATCATTTCCTATCCTAAACTTCACAGGCCAATGTATTTCTTCCTCTTCCACTTGGCTGTGGTAGACATAATCTGCACTTCTGCCATTATTCCCAAGATGCTAGGAAACATAGCAACCTTCAGCAAGGGTATCTCATACTCTGGCTGTATAGTTCAACTCTATTCCTTCACCTGGTGTTTGGGAGCTGAGATGGTCCTCTTCACCATCATGGCTTATGATCGCTATGTGGCCATATGTCATCCTCTACATTATACCATCATGATGAGCAAGAAAGTATGCATGGCACTATCTACAGTGGTGATTCTTATAGCTATTAGTAACTCATGGGTGCATACTGGTCTGATTATGAGGCTCACCTTCTGTGGTCCCAATGGTATCAACCACTTCTTTTGTGAGATTCCTCCACTTCTGGCTCTCTCCTGCAGTTCAGTAAGATTAAATGAAGTCTGGGTCTTCACAGCAGACATCTTTCTAGCTATGGGAAACTTCTTGCTAACATGCCTATCTTACTGTTTCATTGTTAGAACAATTCTTAAAATCAAGACATCTGAGGGAAAGAAAAAGGCCTTCTCCACATGTTCATCTCACCTTATTGTTGTGACCTTGTATTATTCCACTGTCATTTATACTTATATACGTCCAGCTTCCAGCTATAACTTTGAAAGAGATAAAGCAGTTGCTGCCCTATACACATTGGTTACACCAGTTTTAAATCCCATAGTTTATTCTCTGAGAAATAATGATGTCAAGGCAGCTCTTAAAAAAGTTTTCTTTATAAGATGAGTTAGATAAGCAAGTCTTTCCATGTTCTTTCACCAGAAATTCAGTATTATATTTTGAGTTTTCATTCTTTGCTTTGATTTGTTTTAAGGGTGATACTAATTGTAAATGTGAATGTACAATATATATTTCTTGTTTATCCAACACCTTGTGATTTGTAATTCAATGAATTAACTAACCCTGTTTCAAAGTACTTTTGCAGGTGAGATGAAATAGGAGCTTTTTCTCTACAGTATTTGGTGTTGGTCCACACAGATTGTTAGCATCAAGAGTTAAAAACAATTGTGTGAATCAATCTTGTGTAGTTTAGAAAAGCCAGTTTCAGGGTTCTTGTTTCCAATGAAGAATTTTGGTTGAGATGAGTACATGATTTTATTGGAATTATTATGATCCTAAAGAAAACAAACTAATGAAAAGGAATAAACTGAGGCAAGGTGGTATAGTAAATATAACAGTTGGTCTTCTGGCACTACTTATACTTTCTAAATAAGTATGTTGGGTACTAAGACTCTGGAAAAATTGAAAGAAACCCAAAGTAGGTAATCATGGTTTAGAATGTAAACAAAAAATGATCCAACAGAAAACTGAAATTCAGATACTGTTTATTTGATCAATGATCAGCAAAACTTGAAAAAATACAATATAAATATAAATGTAAAATGAAATAGATAGGGAAAAAATACTAGCATATATCATTACATTTGGTTTTCTTGAGTCACATTAAAATTCTTTTCTTGATGTTTCTTTGCATATCAGTTTCAAAGAAACTGCATTGTAAAGATATATTCAGTTCATTTAATTGTTACATTTGTAAATCTTCTAGATAAATAAAATAAAATGTCCTACATTAAGCATCCTAATAATACTATTTACCCCAGGCTTTAGAAGTGTGTTTCAATGATGGATTACTATGAGGAGGTTTTGTAATGAGAAATTGCAATGCCATTCATTGTTTTTTTTATTAATTCTCCTAACTTTTCTCCTGTATCCTTTTAAACCTAAAACTTCCCACAATCACTGGAAATGTAATTCCCACATTTTCCAGTCAGCATGGAAATGTCTGATTAGAAATTTAGGTGATTGTAGTTCCAATAGCTTCTAATAATGATTGTATTTATATTTATATTAGAAGCAGTACCAATAGAACCAGTGTAATTTGCAATAGAAATATTATAGCTGTGTTAATTTTAAAAATATAATGTGGGCACATCCAAAATTTATACAGAATAACAGAATAATAAAGTTGGAAAGGATCTTAGGCAGCAAATACATTTCAGACAAACAGTTGTCCAATGGTTGTCCAAACAGTTATCCAATCATTTCCTGTGTTGGACAAATAAAGTTCAGAACTAATATGAATAACATATTACAAATATGAATGCTTAAAATATGCAAAAAACAATAAAAGGGCCAGGTGGAGATGAAAAAAAGGATAAATACCGAAAAGTAATGGATAACAGCCAACAATGGTATATGAGATTCTCATTATCATATTTAATCCAATAAAAAAAATGTCTGCCTTTCTGAACCATACATAGTATTTGAAATGCCTTTAAAGGCAGGTTCTCATAGAAGCCATTATTTTGTTGAAGATTTGATGTAATGATATGCATATCTAAACTTAGATCTCCTTCTTTACATTCAGTGCAGAAGATAACTTGTCTGAAGCTGAAGAAATATATTCCTGATGACTGCTGCTACTTATACTTCTATAATTAGCAGTAAATCTAGAAGGTTGCCAGTATGGATTTGATCCTTCAAAGGAATAGCAACCCCATCCATTATCAGATGACTCCTTCAATCCAGTTCATTGAGTTTCATTCACAGTCTGTTGAGTTTGAGCTGATTAAATTTCAGCAACTTCACCTAAGCATATTCAAGAGTTCCAATGATCCCATGGCATTAAAATATGAAATGAAATAAAAGTTTATGTAAAATAAAACTATAGCTGTGTATCATCTAAATAAAGATGAAATGTACCCATACTTCAATCTAATTATTTATGCATCCTCCCTCCCCATCTCTCATAGATATTAAATAATATATAGAGGATAAGATAGAAATTTGGGGTATTAACTATGCAAAAAACAATCAATACAGCAGAGCAGAAGATTCTTAAGGTAACCTTCTGATGCTGACATCCCCACAATAGTTAGTTAGTTAAAGACAAATTAGCTAAAGAGACATTGGTTAAACATGGTCTATATGGTTATTAGGTAGATCTATAGCTTTCATGAAAACCCACACATGAATGCTGCTATTCTGCTTCTTATATAAGGACTTATATAAGGATTTCCAGGCAAAAGGTATGGTTTCTACTTACAGGGAGTTCTTGCTTAAAATCCATTCATTCAGTGACCATTTGAAGTTGCAATTCTAAAAACAAACAAACTTGCAACTGAGTCTTACAATTATGACAATGCCCTACCCCCCCGTACACATGATAAAAAATTTGAACCAGATCATATATTTGACTGTACCTTCCTGCCTAGATATTTCAGATTCTTTGCTTGACTCCCCTCCCCTCCCCTCCACCATCCTAGCCACTGTGGCATTGGAGCTTTTTACCTGGCTGGAGTTGCTTGCATACTTAGGCACCTTCTCTAGCAGCAGCCATCCCCCCTAACCCTGCTGAGCTCACATCCTTACATATTGTTCCCCATCCCCACTGTACTCACCTCGTGCCTTGTCACATATGGTCCTAGGGTGGAAAAGGTAACTAAGGTTAAAAGAGAGAGAGAACATTCAAAGGGATATTGATGAAAAAACATTGATTTTGAAAGTCAGTGAAAGAGGACCACTGGGAAAATGAACTGAATTCAAAGATAAAAGTGATGACATGGGATGAAATGCTGGAGTGAAACTTTTAGAAATATCAATTGCAATGATAACAATATAGGAGAATATTTGTATTTCAGGGTTGAAGGGTGGGATCCTTGATATTCTTTGAGCTGCTATTGGCTTTCAAAAGCCTATTGCAGGGATAGGCAACCGTGGCTCTTTTGTGACTCGTGGACCTCAACTCCCAGAATTCCTGAGTCAGCTATGTTATTGGCTTTTGAAAGCCAATAGGAATTGCTGCTGAGCTTGCCAAAAGACCCGGCCACCAAATGTTGCACAGGCAAGTTGGAGCAAAGGCAGGAACTTTGTACTCCTCCCTGCTCCCCAACTACACCATCTCAACTAGGTAAGTAAGATATTATTTGCAAATAGGATATCCAAGTATGACTCAAGAATTTTTTTCCCTGCATGGAGGGAATAGTGGTTTGTTTCACTTTGTTTTACTTTTCAAATTGCTGTAGGGAAGAAATGATGATTAGAAAAAGGCAGGAAGTTATTTTTATTAGGAAGAATTCATTTATCCCATGCTAGATCTTTGGGAGCTTAGTACCACCAGCACAGAACATTTGCTGTTCTGAAACTTCATTCAAATTCAATTCCTGATAGGAGCATTTTTTTAAAAAAATGTTATTTATTAAATTTATATGCTGACTATCTCACCAGGATGACTCTGAAGTCAACTGTGAATCCATGCACAGTGGGGCCATTAGGCCCATTTTTTTCCACTTTATCAAAAAGGAGACTATGATTTACTTTATCAAATCCCATTAAATTAACTTCAGCCCTTATAACTGCTAGCAACCCTGGCTCTTTCAATTATTATAATGAGAGGCTATTGTATTGTGAAAAAAAGGAAAAAATACATGTTGAATTGCTTTAGCACACTGCATTTAAAAGTTGATATCTCCAAAAAGAAAAAAAGAAAAAAACAAAAACCTCACAAAGAAAAATAACAGAGGGAAAAGTCCAAGAAACAGAAATGGTTCATCCAATGGAAAAGTGAATCATTCATTAGCTCAGAAGAAATCAGGTTTTGGAAACAAAAACAACAAAAAACAACAGATTTGTTCCAGGTTCAAACAAGCCACATTAAAAAAAATGAAAGACACCAACTCAGCCCTAAATGTCAGCTGACGTTTATGTGTCAGGAAGTGTTCCCAAAACCACATTAAGTCCTTGCATAGATCTTCCATATTCTTCGTACATTTCAGTTAAGAATCTCATCTCTTTCTCTCTCTCACTCACTCACTTTCCCCATAATATCTTCTATTTTGAAAATGCTGGAACCATTCATGGCCACATATACATGCACATACATGTAGTTGTGGGTGTGTATGCACTTCTGTGTATTAAGCCTGATAACAACTCTGCCAAGAAATGTTCAGCTTCTCTTCAATTATATAATCAATTTACACTGCTTTTTCAACCCTGCTATATCGTATTATATCAGCTCAATTACAATTCCAACTTTTTATAAAAAATAATCAACGTTTTCACTTTTTCTGAACAAGCATACCTCTACAAGCATAAAAAAGTCAATGTCAGCTAGATAAAGTTAGTTGTCAAATGCATTAAAATGAAAAGAGGAATGGATGTTCTAGAGCACAGGTCAGCAACCCGCAGCTCCGGAGCCGCATGTGGCTCTTTGGGCCATCTCCTGTGGCTCCCAGCTGCCCGGTGCGCACCTCTTCGAACGGGAAGTGGTGCGCGCGCACCTCTCCAAATGGAGAGTGGCACCGCCCATTCTGAGAGGTGCGCGCGCACCTTTCCAAAGGGCGGAGGTGTGCGCGCACCTCTCCAAGCTGCTGCCGTCCTGTCCGGAGACCTGCCGCGTTCAAGGCAGCTGTGCAAACAGGATGGCGGCAGTTTGGAGAGTGCACACGCACCTCTCCCAAGCCGCCGCCGTCCAGAGACCTGCCGACGTTTGGGGAGGTTTGGGAAGGTGCGCGTACACCTCCCCAAACCTCCCCAAATGTCGGCAGGTCTCCGGACCTCCGTGCAAACGGGCAGCGGCCCCACTTGTTGCGAAAGCTGCCGCGGCCCATCTGCAAAGCTGCTGAAAGCGGCAGCTTTGCAGATGGCCGCGGCAGCTTTTGCAACAAGCGGGGCCACTACCCATTCCGAGAGGTGTGCACGCACCTCCCCAAACCTCCCCAAACGTCAGCCGGAGGTACGGAGACCTGCCGACGTTTGGGGAGGTTTGGGGAGGTGCGCGCGCACCTCTCAGAATGGATAGCGGCCCCGCTTGTTGCGAAAGCTGCCGCGGCCCATCTGCAAAGCTGCCGAAAGCAGCAGCTTTGCAGATGGGCCGTCGCTGTCACGCAACTGGGAACCGGTTCCATCACACATAAAAAAGGCAACCGTGCACGTCCGCGCATGCGCAAGAAACGATTTTTGTTCATGCGCATGCATGGATGCACGCATACGGCTCCCATTTTTTTTTATGTGTGATGGAACTGGTTCCCAGTGGCTCTTTTCCTTTTTTGGGTTGCCGACCCCTGTTCTAGAGGATAGGCTGTCAGATGTTTATACAGATGTATATTCCTAGAACTTAGAAAGAGGTAGCACATAGAAATCACAGTAGAAAACAATCTAGTTTTAGAGTCTGGTATCTCTGGTTGCTAAGCAAGAAAATGCCATTTATAGCTGAATGTCTAAAATCCTTCATGCTTATCCAATTGTCTACCTTAAATTTAAGTCACTTAATTTATCATGCCATAAACAGGCTTTTCAAATGTGAAATTTGAAAATGTGTTCCCAGATACCTAGGAATTCTAGGAATTGCAGTCCCAACATACTTGGAGTATACCAAATTGAGGAAGCTGCAAACGAATTAAGGGGTAATTTTATTGGGGTAACTTACTACTCAAGCCTTATTATACTGGAGATTCATGTTTATGTAAGGGATGGATCAAAAATGTTGTGAGAGTACATCAAGACTGTTTATAGTCTTAGAAGTCCAGCTAAAGCAAACAGGTACCTATATTGCATAGCAGAGATACAGAAAGATGTTGGAGGTAGATGATCACTTTAGTGACTATGGCAAAGACATTACATACTCTATAGGAGAAGGCAGTGGCAAACTGCTCCTCTGTTTCACCTAAAAAAACCCTACACTCTGCCATTGTGACTGACAAAATTATGATGGATATTGGGCCCTTCAAATAGATGGTTATCAGCAGGGCTTTTTTTCTTTTCACACTCACTCTCATGCACTTTCTCTTCATTTCCCCAAAAGGTCCTATGCTCTGGATAAACCCCCTTGTTTTCCAGAACCTGCCAGCCACAGCTTGGTGGAGCTAGCAGCAGGTCTGTATGCGGCTAGCAATAGAAAAGAGAGAGAAGGATCCAGCTGTTTTAGAGAGAGAGTCCCACTTGCATCCCACTTACATGTGCGCGCGCGTGCGCACACACACACACACACACACACACACACACACAGAGAGAGAGAGAGAGAGAGAGAGAGAGAGAGAGAGAGAGAGAGAGAGAGAGAGAGAGAGAGAGAGAAAAGCACCTCTTTAGCTTCCTGGACTTTTAAAGTAAAATTTAGAAGTACTCACCTTTCCAAGAAGCTGTTGAGTTCAAAACTCAAAACTCCCTTTACTACCCTGGCTCCAAATGGGCAGGATCTGGGAAACCCACCCACAGACACAAAGGGTCTTCTGTTGGCAAGGGAGAGGCTTACCCGGACCTGATCTATTGGTTAGATTAGCTTGGAGTACCATCCTGGGTGCCCAATTGTCACATGAAAGAATCATCAGGTACAGTTCCAAGCTGGAAGTAAAAAAATGGAGGCTAAGACACCAGAAATAAAATGGAGGCTGGATGTTTGAAAAGAAGGTTTAATGATGAGCATAACAACCAGCAGCATGAGGTTCTGGGACAGCTGAGCAAATGGAGTTGAGTGTCAATGCTACAAACATTGGATGTTTTTGCTCTGACAATATAAGAGGCAGCTTTTTACTTTAAACTGTTTTACTTTGAATCAAATGAAGCTGGGGGGGAGCAGTATGCTAACCCGGTTGTTTTGGTAAGATAAGGAATGGCACGCTACAGAAAGGAAGTGAATCTTTGCATGTTAAACTAATTGGAGAATGACATGTAAACTAAGAGAGGGAATTGTGGTTGATACTATGTGTTCAGGGGAGGAGAATTCAGATTCTGGCATCTATCCACGAGTGCCGATGCTTCATTCTCATTATTATAGACTTTTTAGAATAAATGCCTGAATGTTCTTTGATCTTTCTCATTAATCAGAACCATGACTTCATGCCAAAATCTACTTTCTTTTCAAACAACCTGGGGTTCCTGAGCCCCAGCTGCTATCTCTAGCCTTGAGAGAAGCTGGCAAAAATACAGGAAAAAATCTTCATCATTGGAAAAGAGAAACTCTTTGAAGACAGTGACCTGGCAGCTACTGACACCTCAGAGGAAGAAGTAACAGACAGCATGCTGTGGGAAGATGAGCTTGTGCAGGTCTCCCAGTTGCGAGGAGAACCCAAGCAGTTAGGACAGCTTATCTGGTCATCAGGCTGGAACCACTCCAGTGGAGACTCCAGACGTCTTGAGATTGCCCTGCCAAAGACTCCAAAAGCAGAATGGTGGAGCGCTACCAGATCGTCTGCCACTCAGAATCTGTGTGAGTGGAAAATCCTGTCTGCAGACCAGACAGCCTGCCAGCCCCAGGAGTCCCCTGCCTTGGGGAGACCCACAGAGACAGAGAATCTCAGCCAGGGGTCTTTGCAGCAATTAAGGGTTGGGGAACGCCTGAAAGTAAAAGGCTAACAACCTCTGAGCTTTCCACAGCTAATAGAGGCCTTGCAACAGCTTGGGGTGGTGCAAAAGCCAGGAGATCAGAAGCTGGTGGGCGGACAACCACAGCAAGAAGATTGGTCACCACCTCCGAATGTACAGCAACTGCTGAAGGGCCCGCAAATGAGGGAAAACCAGCAGCCTCCCCTGAGACAACCACAGGAAGGGGGGCAGCAGCAGGGCCAAAATGTGCAACCCCTGGGCATACAGCAGCACCAATGGGGCCACCAGAAACTGGGGGTTCAACTGCTGCAGTGGGGCCCCCGGCAGCCATTGAATCAACAACCAGGATGAGACCAGCAGCAACTAGGGATACAACAGCTGCAGTGGGGCCCCCAGAAATCAATGATGGCCCCACCTTTCAGAGCAAACTTTGATGGGGACCCAGAGAAACTGATCTTTTTCCTCAACCAAGTATGCCCTCAGTTGATTCATTGGGCCTTTCTCTTCCTGGATCCAGGTGGTATGGTCAATGTGAGGGAGAAGCATCTGAATGGTTAAACAATTTATATACTGAGCAAGCCCCTGAATAGGAGGACCACTACCTCTTCCTCCTAGGAAGATTTGAGGACCCATCCATTGCCCTCAAAGCAGAACAAATCCACAAGATAAAACAAGATGGCCAGCCTGCCCTGGAGTATGTGCAAGAGTCCTGAGCAATCTATAATTCATCATTTCAGGGAAAGGTTGGACAACCATTTTTCTCTGGCCTGCATCTACTGAGCAGTATCTGACCAGCTGCAAGAATGGTACTGGGCAGCAGTAAGTTTTGACGTTCAGCTCACCCGCTATAAGAAGCCTCTCCCACCTGAAGCTGACTCGAGGCCAGAACAATCTGAATGGAAATTACCCCCACAAAAATCTCCAACTACTGTGATGGCTGAAAGATTCTGGCATTCATCTATGATTGCCAATGCTTCATTCTCATTATTATAGACTTTTTAGAATAAATGCCTGAATGTTCTTTCATATGTCTCATTAATCGGAACCATGACATTGAGAGTGGATGTATCTTTATAGGGTTCTGAGGCTTTGAACTGGAAATGTTTCTAGGTTGTGCAGTGAGGTGGACTTTTCTGTCTTTTGCTAGTCTGAAGAGGGTGTAGAATTAATTCTAGTATGTCTCTCAACTTCTAAACTGAATCTGGATGAGGCCATCTTTGTCATTCTCAGTTGCCACACAGATTGGGAGGAAGGGGGAAGAAACTGAAAAGATAGCTAGACTAAACAAGAAGGGGTCCCCTGTGAATCAAGGTAATTCCCACAGATGCTGGAAAGTAGAAAGAAAAAGTGTCATGGAGTCCACCAATTGCCCTCATTTGGTAGCATGATCAATAGCAAAGGAGGGAGAGTTACATTTAGTTACACTGAATTCCTGGGGGGGGGGAGTTTAGAGTTGGTTTCACTTTTGACTGTGCCAATATTATGTATCCAATAAACATGTTCTTTGAGCAAACTTTAAGCCTCAGAGTTCTGATTTGTTTGGGTCCAATAGTCGGAACTTGATGATGTCTTAAAGATCATGTTATTTAGATTTGGAGCGGGGAAATGTAAATTCTTAATCCCATCAGCTGTGGAGGCTGAAGGCATTTTGCTAATGAATAGTGTGCCCCAAATTTGGATTTGTAAAGCGCTGACTTCCTTAGTTTTTGCTTAGGGCAGGGAGACTAGTTTCTGCCTTTTAAGATTTTTTCTCCATTATTCCTTTAGAGAAATATAATATTCTGCCTTTTTTAATATCCCCAAAATATTTCCTTATCTAGGAGGTTGGATGGGTGCTGCCTTTTTACACCCTTTAGTGTTAATGAATCCCCATCAAGTTCTTACACAACCCCAGAATGCTTACTGGCCAAGTATTGATGGCTATATATATTTATTTGGATGTTTCTACTGTGTTGTATTCTTTTAGAATATTTTTAGTATTTTAATTGTAATATTTTTATTTTATTTTAAGCTGCTAGAGTCAGATGCACATCAATAGAAATGAAATCAATTAATCAATCAGTCAATCTTCCTGTCTGGATTTAGTATAATGCTTTTATACTGTTTTAAATGGATCAAAGGGCTAGTTACAATTTGCACCCAAATGAAACTTTCAGATCTATTGCATCAGTTGTAAATTAAAGAGCATTATTCATAGCTTAGTTAAGCAAAGATTGATTTTTCAGTTCAGCTTGGATCAATTATTTGAAAGCATAGGCAAGGTTTTGGATATACTATATGTGCTTCATCTTGTGACTGTTTGGAACAGTCCCAAAGCATGATTTGGGACCACTATTTTTTTATTATTATTATTTTTCCAGTGCTATTTGACAGCCTATATTTGAAAAAACTGTGTTCTTGAATATACGTGTAATTCTCTTTCTACACAAGGAAATAATATTTTCTCTCTTTTACAAACTACACAGAAGGCTATCATCAAAAGACATGCATTGTTAGCTTTTACTAGCAACAGAGCACAATGGTTGAATTAGTTTAACATTGCCATGGCATATAATTTGGGGAATGGGGGAGTGACCTTGATATGGCAAGTACAGTAGTAAAGACTAGGTTTCCTGGGTCATATTTGGTTTTCCATATTTGAACCCTGGTTCTGCCCCAAGGTAGAAGACTTGAAAATAAATGAAATCCTTGTAGTAGCAATTTTTTGAGCAGTCCATGTTTAACAAACCAGTATGATGTCGTGGCAGAAGGGGAAGTCAGTAAAACATGGATCTCAGATGGATGCAAACTAGGATAGAATAGTAAACCTATGCCAATCACATGGATATCAAGGAAATGGCCTATGAACCAGGAGGTGAATGGGTAATTTTTGCAGGTGCACTAGTTTTGTATTATTTGTTGGTTGAGATGGTTGTAATTGCGTCTCTGTCTCTGGGACAGAAGGTGGGGAAACATAAAATTCCTGCTCTCCCTTCTGCACTATCCATTTATCAAGTTTCTTTTTTCATGAGAAATCAGGGGAGTTCTATCAAACAAGTAGGGCCATATATTAATTACCACATATATTTTTTTTGAAACCACCCTTTTTATTTTAATTATTTCTTATTCTGCATGTTTATTTATTATTATTAAATACATATTATTGTTATTATTAAATAATAATTATTATTTATTTAATAATATTATTTATTATTAAATAAACTTACCAATAAATAAATGTTTAAGTCATTCTATTTATCTTTTTTCTTGAAAACTAGGAGAATGAACTTAATTAACAAAAGCTTTTATATTTTGTAAACATTCTATTCTTCATTTCTCCTCCTCCTCCTCCTCCTCCTCCTCCTCCTCCTCTTCTTCTTCTTCTCCTTCTTCTTCTTCTTCTTCTTCTTCTTCTTCTTCTTCTTCTTCTTCTTCTTCTTCTTCTTCTTCTTCTTCTTCTTCTTCTTCTTCTTCTTCTTCTGAATTTTCCATTTGAAGAGTAACCTATTAATCTTATTATGGAATGTTATCCTCAGTGCAGTCACATGATCAATAAAATGTTTCCTATTATCTATTTCATTATACTTCTAGTACTTTCTACATCCTATGCTCAGTATCATTATTTGATGTATATCAATATTGTAACATAACAATATGAAATATAAACCAGCAACTTTTTGTTATTTTTTTTTCATACACGAGGTTGTGCATTTGTATGTTTATATAAATAGTTTTCTATCTTTAAAAACATGTTGGAAGCTCTTTTCAAATAATTTCTTTACTGGGATAAAATTAGAATATGAAAAAATGTTATTATTGTACATTATGTATATTGTAATAATTAACAATTAATGAGTTGAAATGATCATTAGATCTGTTATACTAAAAATATATGTGACCAACATAAACGTATTTCATTTTTAAAAAGAAAAAAATTAAGTAAAAAAAAAATTAAGTTAAAGCAGCAAGCTTATACTACTAGAACAGAAAAAGAAAAACACTGATAGAAAAAGTAATGTTGCAGAAGGTGGAAATATATTTTTATCATTGTAGTTATTATTATTATTACCTGCTTCTATGTTGATGTTCATGCAGAATTTGTAAGAAATGAAAATGTTAATGTATTATTTAACAATGTTATAAAGAGAAAAATATTATTTCACATAAAATTAATGTTCCTATAAACACTGTGGAAACCAAGTTTTTCCTTTGTTCCCCAAAACTAACAGAGGCATATTCTTAATAAAAGAAAAATGGGGGACTTGGAATACTATTCATTGCAACTTAAATCGTGAATACTCCATTACCAATAGAAAAAAGTAATGAAATATAAAAGTATAGTGTGCTCTGTTATTCTCACAATTAGTCTCAATCCTGAACATCAGGGGTTCCCAAACCTGGTCCATGACTGCTACTGGTGCACAGCCTGTTGGCAACCAGGCTCTACAAGCAGCAGGTGAGCACATGGACTGCATTTTGCAAGCATGCTGCTACTGCTGTACTCCACAAAAAGGTTGGGGATTGCTGCTGAACATGGATTATCCATCCATTTTCATAGACAAATTTGGAGCATAACAAATGGGCTTATTTTTCTGAGGATCAGTTCATGCATATGCCAAAGCATAATACAGGAAAAGAAGCTCTATTCTTATTGGGAATATATTTCTTCTTCTTTAATCCCGACCTTCGCTCGTTTCGCCGTGACCTGAAGACTTGGTTGTTTGAACAGGCCAGCCTGGACTGTGGGATTGGATTTTAGAGTTATATTTAAAAAAAAAAAATTTTAGAATGTATTTATTACTTAGGGCTATTGATTTAATCTTATTTTAATTTTTATATCTTGTGTGTTGTTAGTGTTTTTTGCCCTGTACACTGCCCCGAGTCCTTGGAGAGGGGCGGTATATAAATCTAATAAAATAAATAAATACATAAATCCCTAAAGTGGTTCTTTTCTTTGTCCTTTCTGAGCAACAAACTACACTGACATTTTACCCAGGTTCTGCCATTTTTTCCTAATCACCTTTTTTATGTCTTTATTTTTAAGGGTGTAAATGATTGGATTCAACATGGGTGTTAATACAGTGTATTGGATAGAGATCACTTTCTCCAGATCTGTAGGAGATTGAGAACTTGGAATCAGGTATCTGAAAAAAGCTGAAAATAAAAACATGCAAACCACAATGAGGTGGGAGCTGCATGTGGAAAAGGCTTTGCTTCTGCCTTTTGCTGAGTGAATTCTTAATATAGAAGAGATAATATAAATGTAAGATACAACAATAAGAAAGAAGGGTGTGAAAGCAAAAATAATTACCGAGCTAAGTAAAAACATATAATTGGTAAATGTTTTGCTGCATGATAAGTTCAAAAGCAGAGGAAGTTCACATGTGTAGTGATTGACTGAAGGCACCCAACAAAATTTCAAATATTTCAAAGGCAAAGTGTTGATCAATGCATCCAAGAATCCCATTATCCAGGATCCTCCTACCAACTGCCTGCACATTTGTTTTTTCATAGTTATTGAATAATGCAGTGGGTTACAAATTGCAACATAGCGATCAAATGCCATTACTGAAAGCAGAAAGAAATCCACACAAGCGAAATGGATAAAGGAAAAGATTTGCACAATGCATCCTTCCAAAGAAATTGTTTTTTTATTTGCAATAAAATTTGCCAGCATCTTTGGGACAGTGACTGTTGAGTAGCAAATGTCAACAAAGGCTAGATGACTGAGAAAGAAGAACATAGGAGTGTGAAGGCCATGTTCGATCCTAATTAGCAGTATGGTCAAAAGGTTTCCTAATAGTGTTATTGTGTATATAATTAGAATCAGAAAAAATAGAATCAGCTGTATTTCCGGGTTACTCGAAAGTCCTAAGAGTATAAATTCTGTAGTTATGGTTTGATTTTCCATTGAGGATTGACAAATATCAATAAAGTCTGTCTGAGAAAAGAAAAAAAATGAATATTTTTTTAAAAAATATATATGAATATTTACTAGATTATATATATATGTGTGTGTGTGTGTGTGTGTGTGCATTTGGTGGCGGTGTATTATTTATTAAAGTAATTATGATTAGAATATATTTGATAAAAGTAATACTGTTAACAGAAGTTATGTAGAAATCAATGTATTTTGTTTAACAAGCTGTAGAAATGTCACATTTCATATAATTGTTGGTTACAGATTACGGTACTTAAATAAATTGCAACCTCTTGGTAAGGTGCAGTCCATATTAGATATAGGTTGAGACTTCAATGGGAGCATTACACAAATTCTGTGGATTACAGTGACAGTATTGCACATTGTTTTAAACTATACCAAATATTATATTGAAATTTCTTATATATTTTTTTAAGGTTTTAGGAGATAATCTTTTAAAAAATAATGCTTCAAAAATGTGAGTGCCTAATACTTAAAAAAGAGAACTTTTATTTTAAAAATCACAGTTTTCGTAGTAATTAAGCATGCATTTCCTCTCTAATTATGAATTGTAAATATTTTATGTCCTTTCTATTAGGCTAGCTTTTGAGATTTTAATGAAAAATAATTTTAAAAATGGAACTGAATTGCTATTTTTTAAAAGATGTACTTCAAAGTGTCTCTTTGATATTAACCAAGAGGAATAAAATTATAGGGACCACAAAACTGAAATTATTGCTACTACTTCTTTTTAAAATTTTCTCTACACATCAGCAAATATTATAAGCAGCTGCATCATAAACAATATAATTTTCTTTTTAGGAGTTTATTAAAGAGATAAAATCCAATCCATTTTCCCCATCAAAACTGAAGACACATTAGGATTTTTGTGATTTAAGTAAAGATATCTACTGCTAGTTATTAGTTCATGAGGAAAGTAATAGAGATGTCTCAAATAGTCATAGCCTGGCTATAACATAAAAAGTTCCTTAGATGAAAAAATAATAATAACCATAATCAAGATAAACATTTAAAAGACCTAGTGAATTGATACTAGGCTTAAAAAGTAACTTTTTAAAAAATCATTAGACTCACCTGTAATTTTTACAGGATAATCAACCAACTAATTTTAAAATTATCCAGTTGTTTCCCAATCTCACTACTTTAGTAATCTGTTTCCTTCAGATATAAATTTGTTCAGCTACCATTAAAACTTTATAAATTGATCTCATGATAGCCTTTGTAAGGAATCAGATCATGCTCAATTTATTTCTGAAGTGGAAAACAAAGAATTGCCTTGTGTAAATTTCCCTTGAAATTTCTTTAGCTCTGTGAATTCTCAAAGGAGATTCATTTGTAAAGAAAGTCATGCACCTTAAACTTTGAGCTGGAGGTTTTAAATTCAGAGAAAAAAAATCATTCAATTTGAGGTTGGATCTGAGTTTTGATTCCAATTTGAGACCAGACTTCTAATTTGCTGCCACAGCCACCGTGGCCATTGAGAAGGTAAGCTCTGTCTTCCACATCCAATGATGGGGGACCACAGAAAGGGTCGAAGTTGCCCTGTAGGGGCAACCAGCAAATAGGGGGATCCCTGTTTGATTGCAGGTGGGTGGTAGCCCTTCCCCTAGATCTGGGGCAGCCCTCCAAACTGGCAGACAAAAGACCAGCCATAGAAATATGACCCGTCACTAGGCTGCAAACAGTCAAAGTCAAACTTACACTAGGCACCTACAGAGCAAGATGGATGAGACTGGGTAAGATCTACATCTCTTCAATCCTAAATATTTTTTCCACTTGTATAAGTCATCCAAAGTATTTTTTCCCCTGTGAGAGAGGGAAGGGAGATTCTATCCCACCCTCTAAAAACAGTGGTTACTGACTATCCAGGGGAGTTTAAAATGTTGCAAGAATAACCTGATTCTAACTGGATCTTTATCTTTCTAAAAATTGTGGACTAAAAGACTTCTTATTCTTATTGAAGATTTGGGTTTTTCCTTACAAAAAAGAAGTAAAATTGGAAAAAGGATTATAAAAATTTTGGACTTTAAAAAAACCCTAAATGGTATGGGTGACATCTTATGGCTAAAAATGATATTACAACTTGTTATTGTCTAAAAGAGACTTGGCTTGAAGCCCAAACTATAGATAAGACTTTTGCAACTTTGAAAGATATCAGCTGTGAGAAGCCCAGCTGTGTTTTATACTCAGTGACAAAATTATTTTGATTCTCTGATTGTAAAGCTTTTAACTTAACACCCTACTAAGAGAACATGGATGAGTATCAGGAACAGATTCTCTTTATGTTGAAAGCAATTTATGAAACTATTCTTACAGCTACTGATGAAATAAGAAGCTACAGAAAAGAACAAGATGTCAGCCTAGTTATATGAACCAAACTTTGATTACAACTAAAGAATCAACTACACAGAAGATAATAGAAGAAGTGGAACAATTAAATACTATGATAGAAGATTCAACTGATCAACAAGCACAATTAATGGAAAACCTAGAAAAGAGACTGACAACGTGGAAAAGAGAAAAGATTTTCTATATAAACCAGAAGAAATCTGAGAATCAAGAAAAACAGACTGAAGGGAAGATAAACATTTTAGGAAAACTACGTCGAGTTGGAAAAAGAGAGAGACGATTTGTTAGTCCTTCCAAAAAAAATCACAGGGTGTTTAGTTGATCTTAAACCAGAGATGTATCTGCTTGGCTTCAGGCCTGGAAATATTAAGAGGGGAATATGGTATTTGGTTTTACATATCTTAACGGTGGCGAGGATGGGGTATGCTCAATTTTGGAAGGCAAATCATACCCCACCGGATGAAGCTATAATTAGGAGAATACTTGATTGTGCAGAAGCATACACATTGACCAAGAAGTTGAAGGGTAAAGAAAAGACACCAGCATTTCTATCATGGAATAAATGGTATATTTAGATGGATAAAAGATTAAAGAAATGAGGGTGGCTTGGAGGTTGGTCAAAAATGAAGTGATATAGTTTTTGTTAATGAATAAGCTTTGGAGTTGGATAGTTATAAGAGATTTAGTGAGTGGAATATAATTGTCAGTTTAGAAGTAGATACAATTTGATTTTTTTGAAATGGTTTCCAATTTTTTTATTTCTTCATTTTCTGTATATTGTATATGTTTTTTGTCTTTGCTGGTGTATGGTATGTGTTTTTAACATGAAATGTAAATAAAGACTTATTTATTAAAAAAAATGGTGTGTATATATATATATAGCTAGCAAAGTGAGATAGAGCTTGTGGCCTAGAGGTAAAAACAACTGCCTAATGTGCAATCAGCCCAGGTTCGAATCTCAGAAGGGTATGGCTGACTGATGAAAACAAATAAGTTTGAAATGCATATCAGTCTCCCTTTAATTCTTTGTTAGCAATCTAAAAAAAAATTACACAAATATGAGCTGTCACTGTTGTGACTACTGCCTGTCGATGGCCTTCGGTTAGGCTGAAACAGGAAATAAAGAGGTAGCAAGGTAATCTAAAATAGTTAACAAGCATTTAAAACACACACACACACACACACACACACACACACACACACAAACACACACACACACACACACACACACACACACACATATATATATATATATATATATATATATATATATATATATATGTGTGCAAATTATTCAAATTGCTAATAAAGAATTCTTTATTAGCAATTTGAATAATTTGCACAAATAATGAGCTGTCATAAGTTGACTAGTTCCTGTGGATAAGCCCTGAGCCGGGCCAAAACAGGAATGAAAGAGTTAATTAGCAAGGTCCATTCAAAAAGCCTTGACAAATACTTAAACATATATATATATATATATATATATATATATATATATATATATATATATATATATATATATATATATATATATATATACCATTTGCAATGTATGGCAGTGAAAGTTGGACCATAAGAAAGGCTGAGCGCCAAAGAATTGAAGCCTTTGAACTATGGTGCTGGAGAAGACTCCTGCGAGTCCCTTGGACTGCAAGGCGATCAAACCAGTCAGTCATAGAGGAGATCAACCCTGACTTCTCTTTAGAAGGCCAGATCCTGAAGCTAAAACTCAAATACTTTGGCCACCTAATGAGAAGGAAGGACTCACTAGAGAAGAGCCTAATGCTGGGAAAGATTGAGGGCAATAGAAGAAGGGGACGACAGAGAATGAGGTGGCTGGCTGGAGTCACTGAAGCAGTAGGCGTGAGCTTAAATGGACTCCAGAAGATGGTAGAGGACAGGAAGGCCTGGAGGAACATTGTCCATAGGGTTGCGATGGGTCGGACACGACTTCGCGACTAACAACAACAACAACTTAATTAATTAGTCACTATTTCATAAGAACAGGCTTATGCACAAATATACCATGCCCATTCACATTAAATACTTTTTTCCTTTGAATTCAATGAATTCAATTTGAATGTATGTTATTTTTGTTGTTGACCAGTCAAAAATAGCAAGAATCACACAGAAATAAGAAAATAGGGAAAGATAAGAATCACAGCTAGCACATGTTTACCAGATAAAGTATTTTAAATACAGTTCTTTGTATTAAGACTCCAGTGAAGACATCACTTTGAATAGTTAGCCAGATGTTTAGACTGGATTTGGCATTTTAATTCACATACTGAGTTCTTACCAAGGACCCAGAATAAGTAGATGTTGTTGTTTAATGGTGTTATTATTGTTATTAGTGTTATGAAATTTTGATCCAGCTTAATTAAACCAATATTAAATCTTTTTGGATGAAGTTGCAACTTAAAAGCTGCTATCAAAGACCCAAAGGTGCTTTTTTCAGAGGCAACAAGACATTGCTTTTCCTTGAAGATGTTTTGCTTCTCATTCAAGAAGCTATGTAAGATTTTGCCTTTCTCACAAGAATTTTGAAATTGCCTTTCAATGTTGAATGGTATTTTGTTTTCAGTTGGTGTTGCTGTTCCTATTATGCTTATGCTTACAATTGGCAATTATTGTACTCTTTTGAGCCAATATATCACAGTGTATTTAGCTGTTAATTTAAATTTATATGCTACAATTTTGAGTAATTTATTCACTGCTCAGTTTCAAGGTGTACCTACCGTATATTATAATTATTATTATTTTTTCATTTCTTCAAGAATTTTATTCTCTTCTGACATCTAAGCCCACTTTCAATGTCTTAGGAATCAGAATAGTGAGATTGCATCATTATAACAATTTCCATCACCACCAGAATTACCACCACCATCATTCACCTTGGTGTAATGGGAATACAGCTGTTGAAGTTTTACATTGGCACACATTAAAAATGAAATTTAGTTGCTTGCTCTCAAAGTGTACACATATATAACACACATTTAAACATGCTATATACAACATATGTCTAAACTTATAATCTTACATACAAATACATATAAAACAGTTTCTCTCTTATTACACTACTGAACAAAAGTTAATTCCAAAGTGAATAAAATCTGTTCATCTTTGTGCCTCATTATGTTGGATGGAAGTGGGGTTATTGCAATGACTTGAAACAGGCAAGTTATGGATTATCAAAAGAACAAATTAAAATATCAAAGTATAGTTATCTACCAAATCAAATATAGATGAGGAGCACTTCAGCAAAGAGAGTGGAGAATCCCCAAGAGATAGGACACATATGTGGGGTACATCTGTATGAAAAAGTAGGGTTTCAGTGGCTGGACATAAATAGGGGAGGTTTGAAAGTCTCAATTGTTCTCACAAGGAATGTAATTAGACATGTCTTTTCATAGTATTGTTACAAATATATGCAAAGGATGATTTGCATAGGGATCATCCTGCAATCAATGTGGGATTACACTTTGAAGATATCAACCCATTGATAAAAAAATGATCCTCTTTACTCTTGGCATAGTTAGGGTAACATAAAGTAAGCCAAGTCTCTATGAAATCAGCTCATTGGGAGACGTGGAAATGTATTTATTTATTTATTTTACATTAAATATACAAAATCAGCAACTATGGAAATTGTATGTAGTGGTCATGTAATGAAGGATCTGACTAAGAAATTTACCAGTGGAGATGGATTTGGAAAACAGTCTATACAACTTGCATGAGTTCCTTCCCAACTATTATCTTGAATGTTGGAGGCATCAGTATTTAGGAAAAGGCTAGAGAGGAATCATCAGTCAGATACATACTGCAGAAAATGTGGCAGACTTAATAGATTATAAGTCTTTGTTTTTATGTCTGTTTTTGTAATTAATATATTTTCAGTTAATTTTTATTGATGAGCCCATTTTATGGGCAAATCTCTAGATATGAGCCAAAAAAAATATAAGGAAAGGAAAGGAAAGGGAAAGGAAGATAGCTTTTAAAAGAAAATTCAGTTTTTGTAGCCTAAACTGAAATGATTTTATTCAGAAATATTTGAACAGTTTCAGATAAAGAAACCAAAACCTGAAATAGATTGATATTCATTGGCTTATTTGCTTAATATTCAACATCTGTTTAATGGCCTCCCTTACTTCTTTAGTCTTCAGACTGTAGATAATTGGATTTAACATGGGTGTAGAAATGCTATATTGCACAGAAAACAGTTCATCCATAACAACTGAAGAGATTGAATTGGGTCTCAAATACCGAAAGTAGCCAGTCACATAGAATAAAGCCACCACAATGAGATGAGAACTGCAGGTGGAAAAAGTTCTCTTCCTAGCTTCTGCTGAATTCATCTTCAGTATTGTAATGAAAATGTTGATATAGGACATTAGAGTAAGTGAAAATGTGAACATCCCAACTATGCCACTAGTAACAATGAACATTGTTTTACTTGCTTTGGTTTCAATGCAAGACAAAGCAAGAAGAGATGGAAATTCACAGGAGAAATGTCTGATAATATTTGGACCACAGAAAACTAGCTGTAGTACAGGCACAGTATTTGCAACAGCATATAATAATCCAGTTGCCCATGCACTTCCCACTAACTGTTTACAAAATAATACATTCATTGTTCTTATATAATAAAGTGGATTGTGTATGGCAATATATCGGTCATAAGCCATTGCTGTAAGAATACATCCTTCTGTACTTCCTGTTAGAAAGATAAAAAACATCTGAGTAATGCATTTGTTATAGGAAATGGTATGGCCATTGAAGAAATTTAGGAGAACTTTAGGGACCGTGACTGAAGAATAGCAAATATCTAGAAAAGAAAGGTGATTCAGGAAAAAGTACATGGGATTTTGAAGATGATTGTTGTTCTTTATTACCATCATGATGACTATATTCCCCATTAATGTTAATGCATAAATGAGTGAAAATATAAGAAAAAGAAAAATCTGGCCTGGAATGTTATATGAAAAACCAGATAGAATGAAATAGGTCATTGTGGCATTCAGATCTTCTATTTTCATTTCAGCAAACCACCATCTACAGTATGGACAAAACATTATAATATTATACAATATAAGTATTATACAATAAAACATATTACACTTACTAGATAAACAAAGATGACTTGTCTGAATAAAAATAAAATAAAAATATATCATATTAAAGAATTAAAGGAATAATAAGCATGTAACCTTCAGCCAAAATTTAGCATTCTTAATCATTACTTTATTCCATATAAATAATCATGTTATTCCATTGATGATACTTCGATCATCAGTAACTTTTATTAACTGAACCATTTATTTATTTAAAATGTGCAAACATAACTTTCTTAGAGGTGATTACTTTGGATTCATGGCTCTTTTTGATAAGGCTTTCAAAAAAGACAACACAAACAGAAATATATTTTGAAACTGTGTTTGGTAGTAAGGAAGAAAATATTGAGTATTGCAAAGGAAAAGCATATACATTAATGATAATTGATGACATATTGAAGATGAATCTTAATCATCTAAGAGTTAATGATCAAGTCTTTAGAAAGACACTCTAACATTTCATGTTGTTAATCTAGAAAGTGTTTTGATACAGGACCTATACCTACAGTATAGCACATAGCTCCTATATCACAGATAATGAACTTGAAAGCATAATTTTGAGGCTATTGAGGAGAACGTCTAGGAAATAACAACCATGTCCTTTAAGAAATGGAAGTGTTATTTATTCCCCAGCTTTTCCCTCCGAATAATATAGCTGAAAGTAGTATTTGACACAATTTCTGAAAACTATATTGACATTATTTTGTTTTTGTTTTGAGGGAAATTCCTCAAAACCTCCTTCTCTTTTATTCTTTTTAAAAGAAAAAAAATATGTAGAACAATAAAACCAATTATACACTAAAACTTCTAGACCACTCTTTTTTTCCTTGAATGTATAATACATAAAAGGAAAATGCTTAATAATATGTACAAGATGAATGTTTTTGTTGGCAGTACTTCATCATTGTAAAATCATATGTACTGCTTTTTAAAAAAATGTTTAAAAGTGTCTATTTCATTATAACAAACACATGAATTTGATTACCCATAAAATAGATGCACATAATATAAAAAAATAATTGGAAATAAAATACCTGATACACTTCAGAAAGGTTTGTCTGCTGACTTAAATCAACAGACTTAAAAATATTATTTATATTGTTGAAACAAATGGTAAGGAGGTCTCCTGAACCACAAAAACATGAAAAAAATAGAAAGACTTATCCCAAAAGACCAATTAAGATTGTGTGATTAAGTCTCTTTGAGTATTTAGAAATAATTTTATCTAAAATGGTTGTTTGTTAGTACAACTTTTAGTTGAAGCTTTGGTTTACTGAAGCAAATTGAGCAAGGATCCCCGAATTTAATTGTCAATGAACAAAATAAGCAACTATCACTCAGCTCATAAAATTCCAACATTTTAAGTTTTGAATTGACAAACTCCTTCATCTTTCTTGCTCTTCCACCCTTGTCAGGTCAGCTGAAGATCAAAGTAAAGGAGAAAAGTAGTTTTTCTGTGCTGCTTTCATACAATGAAGTCTATGATTAAAATCTCTTATGTTCTCAAACGTTCTTAGTCTGGACATTAGCCCTAATCTCTGGCCCCCTAAAACAAAGTTTTATGCAATAATTATCTATGTTTAACAGCTAATAATGCAAAACACACTGTATTTTTCTTACCCTTATCTAAATGTGTGAGACGCTTTCTTGGAACAAAGTAATAAAAAAGCACAAGTTGGTATCATTATTCCTTCTGGAATTCAGGGTAGAAATAATCAATCAGGAATCCATCATTGTCAAACAAAAATATATGCAGGGTAGATATGTCAAATATATTTTGCTTTATTTTCCTTTTTTATAGAAAGTTATAGTGCAAATACATTAATTTTTTGTCCCAAACAAGCAAAACAGGGAAGAATGAAAGTCATGGGGAAATTGAGAACACTTGAACAAGTCCAACCTGAGAACTAAAGCATTAATCTAGACGTTGACTTCTAGCCTTGCTTTAATCATAAAGCCAATTGAGTGACTAGGAAAAATGTAGCAGCAAGTGTTCCATAGTATAACCAACAACAAGGAAGTAAACAACTATAATTCAACCCACAGTTTTGGGTTGATTTAGATTTGGACTTTTAATATATCTAGTCCTTTCTGCCCTGTCTATAATATCCTACGATCAGATCCCAACCTAAAGTTGAAGATCAAGGTAAAGGAGAGGTCATAAATGCTGCTTTCATACATTCTGTACAACCTGGCATTTGTAAGAATTCCTTATATTCAAATTTCCCAAATATTCTAAATTTAAATGTATGTTAACACCTAATCTCTAAGTATGATTTAGTTTCCAAGGCAAATTCTTTCAGGATATAGTTTTCAGCAATAGAACAGTATATTTGAAATTACTAGAATAGAAACATGGAGAGTTGTTCACTAGATATTTATCAATAAATTTCAAATAATATGTTTCTACAATGCTGAAAATTAAATCTTGGAACTGAAAAAAGCAGCTTCATAATAAATATAAATATGATAAGGATGAATAAATCCCCAACTTTTCAGATAAATTTGCTACTCATATCATGCTATAAAATAAATTTGATCATCTGTTTGTTTTAACCTTGCAGCTCATTTCTTAAATAACTACATTAAAATATGTTTAGAAATATTATTTTGGCAGGGGATAGATTTACATTATATGCTATAATGTGAAAGAAAGACAGAGATGGAGAAACTGTAAGAGGAAATAAACCACAGACTTACTGTAAATCTCAGTGGATAGTTTTATTACAGTTCTTTAAAAATATTTTCATTGTCATTAAAAAAATCCCCCTGCTTAGATAGATATTAGAGCAAGACACATAGTGTTGGGAATTTGGAGGAAGGAGCATTCCACACCCCTGCTATATTATTAACTGTAGGTATTGTTTTATGGTTAAAGACTGGGCCAATGCTTTCTAAATAGTTTCTCTACAGCAGATATCTCTTTGTTTTTCAGACTATATATGATGGGGTTTAACATAGGAGTTAAAATGCTATATTGAATGGATATTACTTTGTCCAGATCCATAAATGATTCTGAGTGTGGCTTCATGTAACAACCCCCCCCTGCAAAGTAATATAAGCCAAACACAATGAGATGTGAACTGCATGTGGAGAAAGCTTTCTACCTGCCTTCTTCTGAATTAATTTTCAGAATAGCAGAAATAATGTAAATATAAGAAACAAGTGTGATTAAAAATGAGCTAAGACTAATTGCTGACAGTGATATAAGAAGAATGATGTAATTGGAGAGAGTATCTACACAAGACAAGGCCAAGAGTGAAGGAAGCTCACAAAACATAGTATCTGATGTTGTTGTTGCTACAAAAATGTAGATTTAGCAAAGAAAGTACACTCAGTATAGAATGAAAGAATCCCAGGATTCATCCACAGAGATGAAAAGAACAATGTAATTAGAAAAGGTGTGTGTACATGACAAGGCCAAAAGTGTAGGAAGTTCACAAGTATAGTGTCTGATTATATTGTTGCCACAAAAATGAAGATTTTGCAAAGGTACTACATTCACCATAGAATAAAAGAAACCCAGAAGCCAAGCTCCACCCACAATTTTATTACATATTTCTCTTGTCAAGTATCTGCTATAATGCAGGGAGCCACATATAGCCATATATCGGTCATAACCCATTGCTGAGAGGATACAAATTGCTGTACAAGTTGTTTGGAAAGTGAAGTAAATCTGTACAATATATTCTTCCCAAGAAATAGTTTTCTGCTTTGTTAGGAAATTTGCCAACATCTTGGAAACAGTGACTGAAGAATAGCAGATGCCAACAAAAGCTAAATGGCTGAGAAAAAAGAACATAGGTGTCTGAAAGTGAAGCTCAGACTTGATGACCAATATGATTAAAATATTTCCCAAGATAGTGACTAAGAAAATGATCATGAACAAGAAAAGAAAGAAATCCTGTATGTATGGGTTATTGGAGAGTCCCAACAGAATAAACATTATTACAATTTGATTTTCCAGTTTAGAGGATTCAGGAAACATCTGTCAAAAAAATAAAATAAAATAAAACACAGTAAATGATATATAGAAATATGAAAGTGGACTTCCATTTTAATATACATATTAATTTAAAGATCAAATTTTAGCTCAATACTGGGAATTATAAAGTATGGTACTTTATTTTTTTACATACATTTCACCCAATGCAAAATATAACTGTTGAATTTCTCATTTTAGCAATATGTTTTGTTGATTGCTATGATGTTTCAATTCATTTGCTATCATAATTAGTATTTGCTGTGAATATCATTTGCATCCTCATGTATGTATTTGTGAAGTGAGCTAAAGTCTTAAATCAAGAGAAATTTTCCCTAAGAAAAATGTTGATAAAAAATGTTGAAACAGATCTTGAGTCATCTGTTTCTTCAAAATGTCCAAATGGAAAGATTTCAGGAAGTTGCGGCACTTGGAATTTACCCATTGGAAAATCCATTCTTTTCAGCTGCCTTGTCCTCTTCTGTACAAGAATCCACTGATTTGCTCTTTCTGGATTCCATATGCTTTGCCCAGTTTTTGACCCCTTCCACCTTTCCAAATAGGTATCATGCTAGTCATGTTGAATGTGATTATACAGACACAAACGTGTTGATTTCTCTCCCCCTCCTCCAGCAGAAATACAAAAGTGATTTGTTACTTTCTTTTTCAATTTTTTTGTTCCTTTCTTTTCAGCTTTTGGAATATTGGGTTTTTTTATTTGTTCCCCTCCCCCCCATGCTAAATAGATGCAATATGTGATGCTTTTTAAGAATAGCTAAGTAAGGCTAGATAGTGGCATGTGCTTTGGTAAATTGGAGAAAGAAAATTTCAAATATTAAGTGACCTCTCCCGACCTCCCACTTCTAAAATCTAAATGGATATTTTTTTTACAAAGGCAAATATAATAAGTTTAAAAAAATGGCACATAACCAACACTTAGTTCTATATTATTACTCTGAACTCACATGTACCTGGCATGTGAGCTACCAGAAGGCAAAGGAGAAGGAGAAGGAGGAAATGGAAACCTGATTATTATTAATGAGCAGAATAAGTCCAACTGTGACCTTCAAACAATGCTCTGTTTCAGTATTAATCTATTTATTATATCTATAAAAACCAAAGCCATGTAAAATAATGTTATTTTAAGAAAGACTTTCCACCAGTTGTCTCATCGTTCTTATCCTGAATTATGGGGAAAACCCTTTGGGCTAAACATGAAAAGACATGTGTGAAAAGAACATGTTTTATCTAACTTGTTCAGTTAGATAAAAATGCTTGCTTTCTTGCAAACACAGAGAGAGATTTTAAAAGAGAAGTTACCTTGAAAGAAGAAGTTACTCTGAAAGTTCAGTGGCGTAGCGTGGGTTGTCAGCACCCGGGGCAAGGCAACCGGAAGCGGAAATAGAGGGGCGGGCGGGCGGTGACGTCACGGCACCGCCGAAAAGACGCGCCCCGCAGCGGCGTAGACTTTCGAAGAAGAGTCGGCGCAATGCGGGATGCTTCCGGGTCCCTCTCAAGGGCGGCTGGGCGGGGCTCCGACCTGCAAGAGCTGCTGCATTCAAGCTCGCACGTGAGCCCTGCTAAATAAAGCCACGCATGCGCACGAAGCTAGGCCGGCCGGCCGGCAGGTCCGTCTTCGCTCGGCCAAGCCTGCCGGGGCGCCTGCGGAGCGCTTGCAGTTGGCCTGAGCCTGGGCGGAGAGTTGGGCGCTTCTATTTATTTTATTCAGTTTATGTGGCCGCCCATCTCACCTGCCAGACTCATTTCGCTTTGCAAGAAAGAGCAGCTCGAGAGCGGAGCCAAGCCAACTCTGTGCAGCCCTTGGAGCTCCCTGAGCAGCTCAGTGTGAGCGCCCCCCCCAGATGTTGCACCCGGTGCGTCCGGCCCCCCCTGCACCCCCCATGCTACGCCACTGTGAAAGTTAGAAACATTTTACATCTTATTTTAGTAGTCTTTATTATGCTAAACTGTGTGAGTTCCTTATGGAACAAGATAATAAAAAGAGATGACAGCTGTTGCATCATTCCTTCTGGAATTCATGCAATTAAAATCATCTGGGAAAATAAATTCCCCAAGCAATAATTTGTAGTTTAAATAAGTTTCAACAATGTAAGGTTTGCACTTGTCATACATCTATATCTTCCTATCCTATCACTTGTGTTCTGAAATCAGATCCTGATCCCCAGTTGAAGATCATTTTTAAAAAGACGTTTTATCTGGAATGTTGTTCCATAGCTCTATTTATCAACAAGTGACAAAGAATAGGCTTTTATATAATTTATAGTAAATCTAAACTTGCCCACAAAGCATGCAGAATTGGCCAATAAATTCTTTCCTCTGCAAGTCTATCCACATGAATCAAATTATACGCAATTTGACTAAAAAGGCTAACAAGATAACAGAAGCAACTAAATAATAGCTGTGCAATGAATATATGTGATACATTTGCTAAGACTGTTTTCAGTGGCAGTCATGGGGAGATATAAAATTGATGAGGTTTCCTAAACAGAATGCATTATATATCCTTAAATTCTGATATTAAGTGATAGATCCAAATTTTGCAGATAAATCTGCTGACTGTATCATATATATATATACTGTAATATACTGCAGCTCAGTTCTTATATAACTACATAAAGACTCCTTAGAAATTAATATTGTTTTACAAAATGAGTTACATTTACATACTTCAAGATAAAATAGAGAAATGCATACTATGAGAGAAACAAATGGTAATAAATAAATCTCAATGGATACTTTTATCCTGATTTTTAAAAGTCTGGTCATTTGAGCAAATCTATTGTGCTTCAGTTGAGTTGTCCCACACTCACAGCAGTGCTCAAGCAGAAGGCCTCAAGCTTCATATCATAGCATAACTACTCTTAATGTAGGGGACTTGGGGAAAGTAGCAACTGTCACACTCGCTGTGTCATTATTATTATTTTCATTATCGAAGTGATGGGGATATTAAATCAAGGGCTGTCAGTATGGTTACATGAGAAAAGCCCAACATTGCTCAAATACTTTTTCTATATCAGATAGGTTTGTTTTTCAAGCTGTATATTTTCTGTATCAGATAGATTTAACATTGGAGTTAAAATTCTATTTTGAATATTAATCACTTGTCCATATCCATGAGTGATTCTGTACTTCATATAGTGAACAAAAGCTGAAATGTAAAATAAGCCCACAAAAATAAGATGAGAGCTGAATGTAGAAAAATATTTCTGCCTACCTGCTGATAGTTTAAATTTCAAGATTGTGAAAATGATCTAAATATAAAAGACAAAGCTATAAAACAAGTCCACCACAATAAGACAGGAGCTACATGTAAAAGAATAAGATTCTTTCTACTTTCTGCTTAATCAGTTTTTAGAATGGTAGAACAGTATAAATATAAGAAAAAAGGGTGAAAAGAAATAACCTAAAACCAAATTGTTGTTGTTAGCTGCGAAGTTGTGTCCAACCCATCGCGACCCTATGGACAATGTTCCTCCAGGCCTTCCTGTCCTCTACCATCTTCTGGAGTCCATTTAAGCTCACGCCTACTGCTTCAGTGACTCCATCCAGCCACCTCATTCTTTGTCGTCCCCCCAATACACATATTAAAGGTAAAGGTTCCCCCGCACATGCATGCTAGTCGTTTCCGACTTTAGGGGCCGGTGCTCATCTCCGTTTCAAAGCTGAAGAGCCAGCGCTTGTCCGAGGATATCTCCATGGTCATGTGGCTGGCATGACTAGATGCCAAAGGCGCACGGAACACTGTTACCTTCCCACCATAGTGGTCCCTATTTTTCTACTTGCATTTTTACATGCTTTTGAACTGCTAGGTTGGCAGAAGCTGGGACAAGTAACAGGCGCTCGCTCTGTTATGCGACACTCGGGATTTGACCCGCCAAACTGCTGACCTTCTGATCGACAGGCTCAGCATCCTAACCCACTGAGCCACCGCATCCCTAATACACATATTAGAACAATGTAATTATTAAAGATCTCTGCACAAACAAGGGCAAGAGTGAAGAAAGCTAACAATTATACTGCCTGGTAATATTAGTACAAAAGTGGAAATCTAACAAACACAGGACATTTCCTATGGCAGTAATGGCAAACCTTTTAGAGACCAAGTGCCCAAACTGCAACCCAAAACCTACTTATTTATTGCCATGTGTCGGGTGGGCGTGACTCACTGGGTGGGCATGGTTGTGGTGGTCATGGCAGATTGGGTGGGTGGGGCCAAGGTGGGCATGGTCATCTCAATGTTGCTGGTGGGGAGGGACACCTGTGGGGGATGGGCAAGGATGGAGGAAATCCAGGGGGTCTCTGGCAGGCCATACGGTAGGCAGAAGGCTCATCCTGCGGGGTGCGGTGAGATAGGGTTGGGGTGCCATTGTCATGGGGCAAGGCAACGGCCAGGGTGGCTGCTGCCTGACACCATTGGCCCCCATACACAGAGGCCAGTGAATGCATGGGGGCCAATGGTGTCCATCAGCAGCCTCAGCCTTCTGGGCCCTCAACTAGCACACTCTGGGGCTCTGTAGCCCGCCACCAGCAGTTCAAAGAAGCTGTCTCTGAGCTGGATGGCCGGCCAACAGCTGAGGAGGTGATGCAGTGGGTCATGCCCAGAAAAAGGAGAGCATGTGAGGCCAGGAGGGACAGGATGGGGAGGAGGGAAACCAGTCATGCTGGGATGCATCTGGCCACATGGGAACTCAGTGAGTTAGTGGGTGGCTGCTTGAAGAGGGACGCTTGCCATCTCCAGGGCAAGGCAAACGTGCCCACAAAGATGGCTCTGAGTGCCGTCTCTGGCACGTGTGCCATAGGTTTGCCACCACTGTACTATGGCATCCATAAAACCCAAGAACCAACTCCAGCCACTATTTTATTGGCATTTTTTTCTATCAAATATCTGCTGTAATGCAGGGAATCACAAATTACTATGTAACTATCATAGACCAGTGCTGACATCACGTACACTTTTGCACAAACTATTTGTAGAAAAAAAGAAAATCTGTGCAATGTATCCTTCCCTGGAAATGACTTTCTGATTTGTAAAAACTTTTGCCAGCATGTTGGGAATACCAAAAACTGACTTTGTATTTATTTTTACAACATTTTTTATTAAAATTATCATAATAGAAAAATGCAGATGAAAATAAAGATGATAGGAAAATGAGGAAGGGAAAATAAGTATTGATTTCTTATTTTTTTTAGTGCAGAAAAATACAGAATAGAATTACAATCTCAACATTCTATTTTATCAGGTTAGGAAATAGCCATTTCTATAATAACAAGCTGTATTAATCAGCAAAATCCAATGCTGTGCATTGATTTTTTTTTCTGACTTGAGCAAAAGGTGCAGAAGCAAAGAAACAAAGAAACAAAGCTGGATGCTTTCTTTTTTCTCATTATGAACTATCACTTTCTGCCAGCTCCATTATTTTTTTTCTTCTGTTGTGGGGATAGATGTATTTTTCCATTTCTTTGTGTGAGAGATGAAAATATAGCCCCCTCCTCATATAACAAGATGAGGCTGGTGCAAACCTGTGATAGGCCCCACAGTAGTGATTTAAAACAAAGCTTTGACTTCAACTTTATACTATTTCACAATACGAACGTACTATTTGTAATCTGTTCAATATGAAATTGCAAAGTAGATAGGTCTATGTATATGTGGAACATGAGTATTATAACCGTGGGAGAAATAGGGAACTGAAAGTAGCTGATGGATGCAGGTTCCAATGTACACGGGTATATTTGGAAAGTTATGTTCAGCAGAAATTATATGTGGAAAGGAGATCAGCAGAAAGTCAGTAAGAGGTCAGCAAATGTCAGCAGAAGTCAGCAAAAGTCAGCGGACCATCTGCCTACAGTTGTAGAACAAGAAAGGATATAAAAGGTTGGGACTGGACCTGATTGATTTGCCATTGGCCTATAGCTGTCCTTTTGGAATTTGCTATAACCATATGGTCCTCATTGCAATGGGTTATTAATGTACGTGATGATGTGTTATTATGCTTTCTATGTTCCAAATTTTTAGAAAAATAAACCTCTGAATCTTAAAGTAAGAATTATTGGTTTGTGTTGCTGTCTCTTGTCTTTTCCGCTGGGTTTTTCCCACGACATTTGCGTGTAGAATTTTTGCTGCAGTCAACCTATACAGTAACAAAGTTTCATTTTTCCCCCTAACTCTTTATCTAGTATATCCTAAAAAAATAGATAGATTTGTCTTATAGAAATGGCTAGTTATATATTAATATGTAAAAGCAAAAAGTTGAAGCTGGAGTGTTTTTATCTTGTACTGTGCTAAAAAGAGTTGGAAGTCAATGTTTTTTTTTTTTTGTCTTTCTCTTGTATCTCACACCTTCTTTTCCCCTCTCCTTTTCCTTCCCTTAATTTCCTATTTCTATTTTTCTTTGTGTTTTATATATTAAATAAAAAATAAAATAAAATAAAATAATAAAATAAAATAAAATAAAATAAAATAATAAAATAAAATAAAATATAAATAAATAAATAAATAAATAAATAAATAAATAAATAAATAAATAAATAAATAAATAAATAAATAAATAAATAAATGAAATAATCCATAAAGCCACTTAAACCTAGGACAATGATTTATCTAAAACAAATTACATGGATTATGACTAGAAATCTAACAAGACAACAAAATAAATTAAAAATTGTTCCATGAAGAATATGTATAGTATTTTATTTAGGACTGAATCATTGAAAGTTATATCTCTTTAGCTTTCAATCATAGGTTCAACAACTTTAAATAACAAAAAAATAATAATGATGCACTGTTCATTGAATCTCTTTTAATCATCACCTTTAAAATATATGGGTTCACAAATATCATTTATACTTGTAACTTTTTATATGAAATGATGGTTTCAATGTTTTGTTAAAAAAGACATATCATAACGGTGCAGAATATATTTCATTCTTATTTACTTGAAATATGCAGCTGTTCTTTTATAAACACATTACTACTTGTTTATTAATAAACATTTTGAATAATATTTAAAAGGTGTTATAACATAAAATATACTTTGAGATATATGAAAAAAATGTTTTGATACTTTATTGTGAATAAGTGCTTTTATAGAATTTTTGTATTGATAAATAAGATATATATACACACAAAGAGATATACTGTACATATAGTTAGAAAATGCCAACCTTGTGTTGATTGGGTCATGGCACATTAATTCAGCAACACAACCCTGGGAGACTACACCTGGTAAAGGTAAAGATTATTCCTCTCCAGTAATGTCTCACTGTACAGGGCAGTGGTCATGTCTGTTTCCTAGCTGAGGGAGCCAGCATTATTCAAAGATGCTTCTGTGATGATGTGGCTAGCATGACTATATGTGAGATGCATGAAATGCTGTTAACTTCTCAGTGAAGTGATACCTATTTATCTACTTGCATTTGCATGCTTTAGAATTATTAAGATGGCAGGAGATAGAGCAAGAATGGGTGCTCAGCCCGTCACACAGTAATTAGGTCTCAAACTGCTGACCTTCCAGTCAACAAGTCCACTGTTTTAACCACTAGGCCAATGCATTCTGACCTGATATAATAGTAATCTTTTATTATTATTATTATTCAGTGGTGGATGAATAATATGCAAATATTAAGAGCTCTCCACATTGTTCCAAAATTATGAAATGGTCTTACACTTTCCAAACAATTTCAACAGAACAGATCTGATTTCTTTGTTTCTCAGGCTATATATAACTGGGTTTAACATTGGAGTTAAAATCCTATACTGAATAGATATCACTTTGTCCAGATCCATGAGTGATTCTGAACTTGGTTTCATATAGCGAATCAAACCTGAAATGTAAAATAAGCCCAGAACAATGAGATGGGAGCTACATGTAGAAAAAGCTTTTTGCCTGCCTGCTGATGATTTAATTTTCAGGATGGTTAAAATAATATAAATATAAGAGACAAGGGTTATAAGTAATGAACTGAAACCAAACAACAACACAGAGATGAAAAGAACAATGTAATTAGAAAAGGTGTGTGTACATGACAAGGCCAAAAGTGTAGGAAGTTCACAAGTATAGTGTCTGATTATATTGTTGCCACAAAAATGAAGATTTTGCAAAGGTACTACATTCACCATAGAATAAAAGAAACCCAGAAGCCAAGCTCCACCCACAATTTTATTACATATTTCTCTTGTCAAGTATCTGCTGTAATGCAGGGGGTCACATATAGCCACATATCGGTCATAACCCATTGCTGAGAAGATGCAAACTTCTGTACAACCAACATGGAAAAAGAAAGAAATTTGTGCAATGCATCCTTCCCAGGAAATTGTTTTCTGCTTCATTAGAAAGTTTACCAGCATTTTGGGAACAGTGACTGAAGAGTAGCAGATGTCAACAAAAGCTAAATGGCTGATAAAGAAGAACATGGGGCTCTGAAAGTGAAGATCAGATTTGATCACCAGTATAATAAACATATTACCCAAAATTGTGAATAAATAAATGATCATGAATAAGAGAAGAAGAAATTCCTGTACCAGTGGATCACTGGAGAGACCCAACAGAATAAAATCTGTTATCATAGTTTGATTTTCCAGATCAGATGATTTAAGATTCATAGAATCTATCAGAAAAGAAAAGAAAGAAACATCAGTCTTCAAACTAATGTTGAAAACTGCATGGAAACACATTATGCTGAGTTTCTACTTTTCATTTATTTCACCAAAGGGCATATTTAAAAGTTGCTTTTTCAATTTCATGATGTGCTTATATATTTTCATGACATTTTAATTCATTAAATATTTCAGAATATACTTGTTTTTAATTGTAGTTGGACATCAATCTGCATTTATGAAATGAGACATACTCCAAGTTTACTGCATAAAAAATAAAGTTTATTGCACACGAGCAAAACATTTCATTTGAATTAAAGACATCTTTATCTGATAGAAAGGCATTGTCTAAAAAATAGTCTTAAGGAAAAGACTGACACAAATAATCACATATTTCTACATATTCATAATGCACAGATTTCTGGCCCTTCAAACATGAAATGTTAAACCCTAGCAATTCTTTGGCAGAACTGGCTCCCTTCACTTCCCTTCCTTCTGATTCAAGTAACAACTGGTAATGATTAATCATGTTGATATTTTTTTTTACCTTAATCAAATGTTGCCAAATGAAGATGTCTGCTGCAAAAAAACAGAAAAAGAAAGTTAGAAGATTTTGCAAAATATCAAAAGAGATGTTATATATACATTATTGTTGTTTCTTCCAAAAGGAGAAGAATGTCTATCAATTTTGATAAGATTATACTTTTCTTCTGTAAGCACTCCTGGTTCAGCCCTCTATTTTCAGTCTGAAAATTTGCTTATACAAAATGTATTGTCATGTAAGTCAAGCAAAAAATGTACTGAACCTTAAGTATGGACAGACTTAGCTAATCCCTTGAAACATAATTTTGGGCAATAATGATCTATAGGTAAACCAACCTAAGTATTGCAATTCAAATTTGATTTGATTAAAAGAATTTTTTTAATTTCAATTTCTATTTGTTTTCCAGTCATTTTATTAATTAATTTTGCTGAGTGTTGCACTGAAGTATGAAAAAAGATCCAACCTGCATTAGAGAAATTGTTCCTAAAACCACTTTCTTTCCTTTAAATGCCAGTATCTACATCAGACATGCATTTACCTGTAGGAAGTAGTTCTGTTACAGCAGAGAAACAGTCTGCATCTCTGCTTCCTTGCCTAAATAACCAGGTATGTTTTTTTTTTCTTGGAATAATAATAAAGGCATGAGTTCATAGCAATATTCCTTCTAGAATTCAGGGCACATGAAATCAATTGGGAGTATACTGTTCACAAATTTAAATTGATGAAGGGTAGACATATTAAAGATATTTTGCTTTGTTTTTCCTATCTTTTATTTCATTTAAAGGAACAGTTTATACATACAAACACATATAAATTTGCTGAGGGATGAGTCCAGGCAATCACCAAGTGATAGTATTGATTTGCAGCCACATATCAAAGACTCCAACCTACTTGAGAAGGCTACCCTTAAATTCTACTTTTAATATCATCCTAACTGTTATGTACTGGGCTTGTGGTACCTCACCATGTGTGTTCTCTAGCAACCCAGACAGGACATCTCCGGTCCTGCAATTGGTCAACTTTGGGGGGCAAGCATGGGTTTAATCCAATTGGTTGCTACCAGAGGGTCTGGCTATACTGTATATTGTGGCGGGGTGCACCCAAGTTCTCAGTACAGTTCCAGCTTTAATAAATAATGAGTTTCTCTGTACTCAGCTGTGTGTCTTCATTCCTGCTCATCAGAGCCCACAACATAACACTAACTACAGCTTTCTTGTCAAGTGTTAGGGAATCTCAAGGATCTTCATGAATATTGAGGATTGTGCAAATAGAATTGTTGAGATTAAATATGCACTTTTAAGAGAGGAACAAATAAGGTTACCCAACCAAGAGTGAAGAACTGAATTAAAATAAGCAATAGTCCTCATTGAAATATTAATTTATTTCCATTACTGGGGCATCATTCTCATATCTTGGTGTTTAGGGGTATGGGGGACTCTATTGGGCCAGGCAGCTATTTCTCCAGACGTTTTGGTGAAATTGTGGCCTAGTTTCAGGTCCAGTAAGTACATAATGGTATGGTATCCTAAAATATAAAAGACAAGGAATAAAACTATAGCAGCTATAATTTACCATGAAAGTTTAATAAAAGCACTCTGGATAGTAGACTTTAATATCTTGCATAAGCACAACCAGTTGTAGAGATGGGGAGAAGGAAGGAGTCAGAATGGTGAAAGAAGAATCAAGGGGGTCATGACATAAGCTGCAACCTTCTGTACGTGTACTATGTTGAAGCATACAAATACAAAAGAGACAAAGCTTGTAGTCTGACCCTGCTCCATCAATCTGTTGAAAATAGAAGGCTGCTGAAGATGCTGCTGAGAAAAGCCACAATCTTACTCTCCATGTGCTGAAACATATGGACTAGGACAGATAAGGATATTTGAATATAAGATTTTGAGTCTTAGTTATCCAGAAGACTTATAACATCTAGTAAAACCACTCAGGGCATCAGGAAATATTGCTAATCAACAGCAATGTCAGAATTATCATTATAAAAGATAAAGCCCCAATGTATATCAGTGGTCTAAGAGCAAAACTTAACATTGTTATAAGAAAATGTATTATTAATTTATTTTGAGTTTAATGTTTATTTTGAGTTTAATGTTTAATTTATTTTATATTTATTATGGTTCTTTTTCTCACTTCTTCCCTTCCCCCTTCTTTTCAGTCAGTGTTGATACATGACAATTGTCTGGACATGTCCCTGCAGTTTTCTTAGCAACATTTCAGAAGTGGCTTACTCTTGCCTTCTTCCAAGCTTCGGAAGAAGTAGCCCAAGCTAACCCTACTGCCTCAAATTTCTAATTATAATTTATTATTTATTAAACAAATGTACTGTATATGGCCACCCAAGTCATACATAGATGATTCTGCATAACAGTACAAACCACAACATAAAAAACATAATACCACCCTCCACATGTACCTGGAAGCAGACTGGTAGCCAGTGCAGCTCCCACTTTAGGCTTGTGCAAAATTGTGTGGGGCATTGCATTCTGCATATTACATATAATTTATTGACTACTCCATTTGTTTTAGTGTTTAAGCTCAATTCTTATACACTTACATTTAGAAAAGTATCTGAAAAAAATGATTACATGCTTTAATATAATATATATTTCAGGATACATTCTTTGATAAATAAATTTACAAAATGATATTTCAATGTCTGTGCAAATGTTCTTACTATCTAGTATTAAAATAAATTTTGAAATTAGATGAATCATATATGTTTGTGTGTGCAGATGCACAAAAAGTCTCAGAGAAAGATGATCTTGTTTTGAATTTAATATATAATAAATATATATCAACAGAACAATAGGAAACATCCATTTATCTTCATTGATTAATTCATTGTTGCCATCATATCATTGCTAGCAAATACATAGAAGCATTTTATCCATAATGATGCATTTTTCCTTTAGATCTTCAAATTGTGTATCCATTGCAAGTGTAAGGGAATCAATCCACCTAGCTGCTGCTTGTTCTCAGCAATTCTTTTCTTCCAGGTTCCACAGCATTATAACCAATCTAGAGAGCTAGATTGTTACATGATGTGTCTGAGACTGATGTATCCTTATATTAGAAGGAAAGGAAAGTTCCATTTGTGATGTGAGATGCTTTGGAAAGAGAGTGACACTACCCCTCACTCTAAATAAAGATTCTATTCTATTCTATTCTATTCTATTCTATTCTATTCTATTCTATTCTATTCTATTCTATTCTATTCTATTCTATTCTATTCTATTCTATTCTATTCTATTCTATTCTATTCTATTCTATTCTATTCTATTCTTTCCATTACCATTACCATTACCATTACCATTATCATTATCATCTAGGGGGGTATGAATGGCCAAGCTGATATTTATGTACTTCCTGAAGATTTTTGGACTTGAGAAGGGCTGAGAAAATATCTGCAGACCCCTCATAACCTGAATATAAATGGTATCAATTCCTTCCCTTAGGACAGTGCTATAGGGTTAGGGTTAGGTTAGGTTAGGGTATTGTATGCCAAGACCCAGGGACAGATTTTTTTCTCATGCCATCACTCTGCTGAACACTACCTACCTACCTATCTATCTATCTATCTATCTATCTATCTATCTATCTATCTATCTATCTATAATTGGCTGTACATTAAATAATAATAATAATAATAATAATAATAATAATAATAATAATAATAATAATAATAATAACAATAACAACAACAATAACAACAACAACAACAACAACTAGGATGCTGGCAGCAACCCGTGTCAACCATCAGTGCCAGTCAATTTGAATGTTCAGTTGACTGATGCTCATGTTTAATGAGTAATAATAATAATTGATATGATTGATATCACTGTACCAGAGTTGAAGAAAAAGAACTGGAAGAAATTATGAAATATTGCGACCTGGCCATCAAAACTGCACAATTATGGATGAAACATGTAATGGTGATACCCATTGTCATTGGGGCACTGGGAACTATGTCCAAAAACTTTGCAAAATACATCAAGAAGCTTCAGTTTCCTGCAATAACTCCAGCAATGCTACAAAAAATTGTGCTACTCGGAACTTCTTACATTTTAGGGAGAGAACTGGTTGAAACCTAGGATGCTTACAGCAAGCATCAGCGCAAGTCAATTTGAATGTTCAGTTGACTGAAGTTCATGTCTAATGAATTATTATTATTATTATTATTATTATTATTATTATTATTATTATTATTATTATTATTATTATTAATGTTGTTTTACAAGTACACCAAGTGCATTCCTTGTGTGTCTAAACATACTTGGCCAAATAAAGTATCTAATGTAATGTAATATATTGTAAGGTAAGGTATTGTAACATAAAGTGACATGAGCAGATATTTCATTCCTTCTGGAATTCATGCAATTAAACCTATTTCGGTATACAGATTCCACAAGCAACAATATGTATTGTTAAATACATTTCAGTAATTTAAGGTTTGAACTTTTAACACATTACTGTATGCCTTCCTGACCTGCTAATTTTATTCTGAAATCAGATCCTGATTCTGATTAGAAGAACATTGTATTGGAGATGTTTTGCATGCATTACTTGGGACCCAATCGGGTCTCATATAATCCCTCATCTGTGGAGTATATGGTATGAATCATGAACATTAAAGCTTTTTTTCAGAATACAGTTTTGAGAACAAAAATACATTTATTAAATTATTAAAAAATAAAAATGGAAAGTTGTTGAGAAGATATATATTTATGAAAAATAATAAAAAATATTCCTTTATACTATTTGCAATAAATTAAAAATTGTCCATAAAGCACATAGAAAAGACCATTTGATTCTTCCATCAGCAAATCTATCTATGTGAATCATATTATATGAAATTTGATTAGAAAGACAGTCAAGATAGCAATAGCAACTGAAAACTAGCTTTGTGATAAATACATGTAACATATTTGCTAAGACTGTTTTCAGTGACAACCATAGGGAGATATAAAACCAATGTTATTTTCTAAACAAAATACATTACATCAGAATTCTTAAATTCTGATATTAAATAATAGATTCTAATTTCTCAGATATATGTGCTGATTGCATCATGATATAGACACTTTGCATATTCTGTTTGCTTAATCTTATATAACCACATAAAATAGGTTTAGAAATGCATATTGTTTAGGAAAATTCATATGCACTGCATAATTCATATGCACTGCATAATTCATATGCACTGCATAATTCAAGGAAAAAATAGGAAAAAACACCAATGCATTCTAGGGAGGAATATGTATATCAGTCTCCCTTTAATTCTTTGTTAGCAATCTAATCTATATCTATATATCTATATATCTATATATCTATATATCTATATATCTATATATCTATATATCTATATATCTATATATCTATATATCTATATATCTATATATCTATATATCTATATATCTATATATCTATATATCTATATATCTATAAATCTATATATCTATATATCTATATACCTATAAATCTATATATCTATATATCTATATATCTATATCTATATCTATATCTATATCTATATCTATATCTATATCTATATCTATATCTATATCTATATCTATCTATCTATCTATCTATCTATCTATCTACATATATATTTTATATATATATATAAAGCATATGCATATCAGTCTCCCTTTAATTCTTTGTTAGCAATCTAATATATATATATATAAGGTAAAGGTTCCCCTGCACATGCGTACTAGTCGTTTCCGACTCTAGGGGCCGGTGCTCATCTCCGTTTCAAAGCCGAAGAGCCAGCGCTTGTCCGAGGACGTCTCCGTGGTCATGTGGCCGGCATGACTAGACGCCAGAGGCGCACGGAACGCTGTTACCTTCCCACCGTAGTGGTCCCTATTTTTCTACTCGCATTTTGACGTGCTTTCGAACTGCTAGGTTGGCAGAAGCTGGGACGAGTAACAGGCGCTCACTCTGTTACGCGGCACTCGGGATTCGACCCGCAAAACTGCCGACCTTCTGATCGACAAGCTCAGCGTCCTAACCCACTGAGCCACCGCGTCCCTCATATATATATATATATATATATATATATATATATATATATATATATATATATATATATATATATATATATTAGATTGCTAACAAAGAATTAAAGGGACACTGATATGCGTTTCAAACTTATTTGTTTTCATCAGTCAGCCATTCCCTTCTGAGATTCGAACCTGGGCTGATTGCACATTAGGCAGTTGTTTAATTCTTTGTTAGCAACCTAAAATTTACACAAATATGAGCTGTCACTGTTGTGACTACTGCCTGTGGATGGCCTTCGGTTATATATATACATATATATACAATATATATATACATATATATACAATAACCTATCTTTCACTAGGTTATTGATTTTTTTCTCTCTAATTTTTGAATTTATAGACATATTAAATGAGGGGTTGTGAGTATTATTTTTCATGACAAAAAAAGGACCCTACACTTTCCAAAGAGTTTTACCACACCAGATATGATCTGTTTGTTTTTCAAACTATAGATAATGGGGTTTAACATAGGAGTTAAAATGCTATATTGAATGGAGATTACTTTGTCCAAATCAATGAGTGATTCTGAACTTGGCTTCATATAGCGAACAAATACTGTAATGTAAAATAGGCCCACAACAATAAGATGGGAGCTGCATGTGGAAAAAGCTTTTTGCCTACCTGCTGATGATTTTATTTTGAGAATGGATGAAATAATATTAATGTAAGAGACCAGGGTGAAAAGAAATGAGCTGAACCCAAATGCCAACACAAATATTAGAAGAACAATATAATTAGTGAGAGTCTCTGCACAAGACAAGGGCAAGAGTGAAGGAAGCTCACAATTATAGTGTCTGATGATATTGTTACAAAAATGGAGATCTAGCAAAGGCAGGACATTCCCTATGGCACCCAAGAAACCCAGGAACCATGCTCCACCCATAATTTTATTGCACTTCTCTTTCATCAAATATCTGTTGTAATGAAGTGGATTACATATGGCAACATAACGATCATAACCCATTGCTGAAAGGATGAATACTTCTGTGCAAGAGGTTTGTAGAAAAAAGAAAATCTGTGCAATGCATCCTTCCCAGGAAATGGTTTTCTGCTTTGTAATAAAATTTGTCAGCATCTTGGGAACAGTGACTGAGGAATAGCAGATGTCAACAAAAGCTAAATGGCTAAGAAAGAAGAACATGGGAGTCTGAAGGTGAAACTCAGACTTGATCACCAATATAATTACCATATTCCCCAAGATGGTGACTAAAAATATGATCATGAAGAAGAAAAGAAGAAAATCTTGCATTTTTGGATCATTGGAGAGTCCCAAAAGAATAAATTCTGTTATTATAGTCTGGTTTTCCCACTCAAATGTCTTAGGAATCATAAGATCTGTGAGAATAGGAAACAAAATTAATGAAACTTCAAATTAAAGTTGAAAGTTACATGTGAATGTGTTATGTTGAGTGTTCTACATTTCATTTCATTTCATTTTTTTCATCAAAGTCAAAGTGTAAGGGTTGATTTTCATTTTCACGATATGTTTAGCTGTTTTCAGGACATTTTGATTAATTATTCTAAAAGGTACTAGTATCAATTTATATATCTACCTGGGGATTGATGAAGTGACATCCACCAAGTACAAGACTTGAAAATTAAAATATATTTCATAAGAATAAAAAAAAATTCTCAAATTAAATTACTCTCTGTTAATGTCAACAAATCATGCTTTCATATCAAGAAAAACTGGTCTTATGGAGAAGACTGATAGAGATAATTATAAATTTCTGTTTATGGAGAGTGCAGAGATTTCAGGACATTCAAAAATTAAATGTTAAACTATTGCCCTATCATTTCTTTTTAATTAGACAAAATTGGCTTCCTTTCCTTCCCTTTCCCATCCTGATTTTTTCTGACCTTCCATCTAGTAATAATTAGACTACTGAATTATGTGTATAATTTCTTTTACTTTAGCCATGTTGTGATTAATTTGAAAAAGTAAACATTAGATAATTGTAGATTTTGAAATATATCTAGTGTAAAGATATATGATATATATCTCATCTTTGTTTCTTATAAATGGGGGAGATTGTCTTAAGTTTTTAATAGAATTAACTTTTTTTTCTGGGAAAGCACTGCAGGTACAGCCCACTAATTTTGCTCTGAATACCAGCTTATGCATAATATACTGACATGCAACAGCAGGGAATAACACTGAACTTTAAGAATGAGTAGAATTATTCTTACTGATCATCTAAAAGGAAATTATTTGCAATGACAATCTATATGTAATGCCAAAAAACCCAACTGAAATGTCATAATTCAAGTTAGATTATTCTGAGAAAGCCTTTCCCTGTTTCTAAATCACTTTTAGTTTGTTATGTTGAATGTGGCACTAGAGTGCGAAAGAAGAACCAACCTGTATTAAAGAACTGCTTATTCCTAAAAATGGTGTCTTTCTTCTGACCTCTAGTCCAGGCAGCACATGCATTTGCCTTTTATGAAGTTGTTCTGCTGTACTCAAGAACACTCTTTATCTTTGCCACCTTTGTCTAAATCACTGGAGCCTTTCTTGCAGAAAGATAATAAAAAGTCACCATTATTCCTTCTGGAATTCAATGCAGAAGAGACCAGTTGGGAATACACGATCCCCAGATTAAACTACAATACAGTGTAAATATGTCAAAGATATTTTGATTTGCTTTTCCTGTCCTTTTTTCATTGGAAGTCAAAGTTTAAGCCACAAACATAAACACACAAACAAACAAAACTAAAGAATGAAAGGTAGGGGGAAGTTGAGAACACTTTTGAATAACCTCTAATCCTACTTGAGGGATAGTTTGATTTTGAAAATTACACACTAGGCTAGAAACCAGGAGACTGGGAATTCTAGTTCTGCTTTATGCACAAAGTCAGCCTGGTGACTTTGAGCCAGTCACTTTCTCAGCCTTGAGAAGAAAGAAAAGGCAAACCACTTCTGCAATCTTAACAAGAAAACTGCTCAGATGAGAGGAAAATAGAAACCACCTGTTACTGTTGTTTTATTAAACACTTAAGTAATGGGTTGCTATGTTTCTACCTACAGGAATACAGGTAATCCTCAAGTTATGAATGTAATGAAGCCTTCCCATTCCATTCATAACTAAAAAAATTGTGGGAGTGAGTCTCTTACCTTGAATGAGATCACTCCCTGCTTTCACCACACATTTGCCAATCAAATGCATAGGTGAATGTGTGTTTTGTTAAGGTATCTCAGGGTGGAGAAGGCCATGGGGACCCTAGTAATAGAACAGGTCCAAAGGTCTTTTCAACCCACTAAGATACCTCATGCTTGTCCCTCCCTTCCTGCTATGCCAGAATCACTTACCTTGAAAAGATCCGTCTCCTCTCTGGTGCAATTCCTGCTTTTGAGAAAGAGGAGAGTCAATGAAAGCTCCTGTATGCCATATTATTGTGTGAATTCAGGCACCCATCCTTTTTTGTAGAGAAATGGTGCTTGAACTCTTGTGGTGTTTGCAGTGCCTATCTTATGCTTCCCCACAACTCCAAAGCCATGTGGCCACTGTCTCCAGCCTCTGTTTGGCCAATGGAGGTCTGGATGAGGCCTCTGATGCCAAGAATGGACTTCCAGAGGCCCACAAAAGTCTCTGTTCCAAGTGGCAGTAGTGTGGACAAGGCCTCCAACAGGAAAGGCTGTTTGCAAACATCACAAAACGCTTTGCAAACAGAGGGAAGGCTTTGAAGTTTCAGACCTTACCTGTATTTGCAAAGCTTTTTGCTGCATATCTCCACCAGGCCTCGATTTGCACAGAACAAGAGACCTAAAGTACTGTGAGATCATGCAAGATCAGTTGTGTGAGATCTAGCACCATTGATCTTGCATGATCTTGTAGTACATTAAGCCTCCATTCTCTGTGAATGTACAAAAGGAAGCAGCAAAACTGCCAAGAAAGTAAAGGATCTCTTGATCTTTGCAAAGTGAGTATCCAAATGCCTAGTGCTTTGGGTGACCAACGGCGGGGAAGAGAGGGAATAGTCAGGGTGAATGTTGCAGCACCACAGTGGTCATTTGTAAAGGTGAATGACTGCCATGGTTTGGTAACATTTATAATGTCAGGAGTTGCTTGTAAACACTAGGGGCGCCCATCGCATAACTTTAAACATTCACTAAGGGAATGTGTTGGGCCTGGCATGCCCGACATTCGGAGGGGCCGCGGAGCGACCTGCCCGGGCCCGAAAACCACCGCCGGGGCCCGCGGAGCGCCCCGCTGGGCCCTGGAGTCAAGCACCAGCGCCCGCGTCTTCCTAGAAGGCCGGGACAATGCTCGGCCTTCCCCGCGCCTCAGCAACCGCCCGCCCAATGTCCGGGGAAGCCAAAAAGCACCTTACCGGCTTCCAGGGACTCCCGGCGGCCTCTTCCTTGCTCTTCCTCCCTCGGTGGCGCCCGGAACGGAGAGAAGCGACCACGAGGCATCGGCTGCAGCCTCCCAGCCTGGGGCCCGCTTGCCAGCACGTCCCACAGTGCCGCGCCACTCTTGCTGACTCCCGGAAGCGACCAGCAAGTCGGGAGGGAGTGCGGTTGGCGTGCAAGGCCATGGAGCGGCCAGCTGACTTTCGGGAGCTGGAGGGGAGGGCAAGAATGCCGTCGTGGATCAAAAGCCTTTGAGGCCGACCACAGGGCCAGGGAGCAGCTCAAATGGCAGGACAAGGACGGGTGCCAGGAGGGTTCAAGGGGTGGTGGAGACTGCCGGCGAGTTAGGGAGGGGCTCGGGGCACAGCTCTCGTCGGACTGGAGAGACTGGAGAGATGGGGGGAAATGAAATTATGCGGAGCTCTGGGGGAAAGGAGGGTGGTTTGAGCTGGGGGGTGGCTTACCGGCTGCAATGGTGGTGGGGCGGGTGCCAAAGGGTGGATACTGTAGGGGGTGGTAGTTAAGTTAGGTGTGGGCGTGGTGGAATAATTAAGGGTGTGGTGGAGGGTGTTGACTTTACTGGCTATTTAGCAGCGTTGATTGTGCTGTAAAATCAACGCTGACTTCATCAGTCTTCGAGCATTTGTTTATGAAGCTAATAAACGTGGCTTAGAAGAACCAGCTCCCGTTCCGGTTTCATTTGTTTGGTGATTCGTCGGACAGGCCCTGAAAGAATGTTCATAACTCAGGGATTACCAGTATAAAACAGATAAATAGCTGTGGATATTCTTTCAAGATCAACAATGGGATTACATTTTCCAAACAGTTTTAGCAGGGCACGTTTGATGTCTTTGTTGTTCAGGCTATATGATCAGATTTAAAAAGGGAATAAACATATTGAATGAAAATTACTTTGTCCAGATTAATGAGCAATTCTGAATTTGGCTTAATATATCAAAAGAAATGTAATGTAACATATATCAAATGTAATGTAAAATAAGCCCATCACAATGTGATATCATGGAATTTTAATGTTGTAAACCTCCTGGAGTCACTATGTATGAGTTGGGTGGTGGACATAGACATAGGTTAAATAGATAGAAAGACAGACAGACAGACAGACAGACAGATAGATAGCAGAAAGGGGGAATGGGTAAAGCATTCTCATTCAGAGTGGCCAGATTCTTCAAAAATATTATTGTCTTTTTAATGAGTAACACCACAGGAAGAACTGAGATGATGAGCCTCCCTCACTTTAGTCTATTTATCTTTTTGAACCAGTCTGAGCCAGTTGGGGACCAGTTGAAGATATCTTCTGGGAATTTAATAAAGTAATACTGTTCTTTTTTAAAAGTTACTTTTATATACACCTCACATTTAATTTGTCACATCATTATGCATAATAATAGCATAATATTAAATAATGATCTTTATCTATGTTAGTGTGTCACCTGCCATTATTGCAAATTTTGCAGCAGGTTATTTTGCACCATAGTTCAGCTGAGCTCTATATTGACTCCAACAGCCCACAGAATGTTTCAGTCTTGAAATGTCTTGATTTGGAAAAGAAAAAATGCAGATCTTTGTGGTATTGATAGGTAAAATATTTATTCCAATTCATGTATCAGTGTTATGGTTACACATGCTTTGTCTGATTAAAAATAAATCAGATCTAATTCTTAAGTGATCTAAAACAGGGCTTTTCGAATTTTTCACCTATTGTACCACTTTTAGGATATGGCAACATCCGAATACCACCAGTCGCCTAGCAAGGTGTCAAAAACTTGATCAAAAAAGAAAGAAAGAAAGAAAGAAAGAAAGAAAGAAAGAAAGAAAGAAAGAAAGAAAGAAAGAAAGAAAGAAAGAAAGAAAGAAAAAGTGATGAAGTACAGGTAGTTCTCAACTTACAACAGTTCACTTACTGACTGTTTGAAGTTACAATGACACTAATAAAGTGCCCTCCAAGCCACAGCCGGGCAAGACACCTGCCTGCCCACCTGGTGGTGCTCTTCCTCCTGCCTGAGGTTTTCATTGTAGTGAGCATTTATGTTGAGGATTGGCAGTAGGGAGTGGGGGGGTGGGAGGGTGTTTGGTTTTTATTCCCCACGGCTGCTGGGTGGTTGCAGCAGGTTTTGGTCACTTCACATGACCCTGGGACACTGTGACCGTCATAAATATGAATCAGTTGCCAAGCATCTGAATGTAAATCACAAGACCCTGGAGATGCTGCAACATTCCAGCTAATTGGCACTTCTTCTGGGCTCAGCAGAAGTGCCGGGATCAGTGCCAAGCTCCATCTGGAGCCTGGCACTGATCCTGGCACTTCAGCTGAGCCCCTGACAGCCCTGCAGCTCCAGCCATCTCTCGCTCAGGCTTGTGTGGTGCTGCCACCAGTTCAGCTCATTCCCCTCCCCCACTACCACTTTTCTAAGATGGTCACGTACCACCTGCCAGGTGCCAATGTACCACAGGTGGTATCCGTACCACTGGTTGAAAAGACCTGATCTAGAAGTATCTGCTTTTTAAAAAGATAGTAAAATAGCTTTGGGTTTATCCTGAGCCTGTTGATTGTGAACTCCTGACCATGTTTTTTTTTCTTCTTCTTCTTAAAAATATACTCTGCATTTACATGGACTTTGTGTGTGATAGTGTGTGTTGACGTCTGATGTCTGCCTAGACAAACCCCTGCAGGATTTTTGACCAGATTTTGAGAGTAGTTTGCCATTATTCTGAGAGCCTCATAGGGAGCCACCAGAGAAGGATCCATTTTGTGCATCTTCTTAGTTCCCTGAAAGCTACCCTGCCTTTAATGTTGAATTTTAATTATCCTTCAGTCTGTTATATTTTTATATTCAGTTTTTATGTTCTCGATATGTTATCTGTACACTGCTCATAGTTCCTCTGAGAAGGACATGGGCATTTTCTAAATTTGAAAAATAAAATAAAAAATCCTCCTTTCTAGGGTTGAGACAGGATGACTATCTTTGTGGGACTAGAACACAAAGTCTCTCAGTTATTAGCCCAGTACCTTAACTATGGCAGCAAACTAACTTTCCTTATTCCCTAATAATTATGTTAAGAATTTATATTATTTTTTTCTCAAATTCAATGGACAAAGACCTGCAATCTCCAAGAAACTCTGCTATTTGACCACTACTATAAGAGAATATGGAGTATTCCTCACCTCTTTCCCTATCAATATTTCCTGCTTCCCTTCTGCCAATGACAAAACTAGGAGGAAAAAACTCTTAAAGGGAGGAATTTGGAAGCTCTCTAATTCAGCATACCTAGAATAAAGATGAAAAGAATTTTGCCACTGTTTATAGTAGAAGAGTTGGTCAGAGTACTAAACATTTTCTTTTTCATAATTTGAAAAACAATGTACAGAAAGTTTTATCTATGATATCCCAAGACATGTTCTGATCTCCCAAATCATTTCAAAATTTATTGTTCATTACTTTTGAAGGGATATTAATTTTACACTCACATATCAGACAGCCTAATAACTTCACCAATTATACAAATATGCAAAAGTTTGATTATTTTATTGTTGTATAAATTTTTCTCAATACTAAATTGCTGTATGAAATTATTTATCCAAAGATGGTCAAAAACCAAAATAAAAGTATTTGATCTCAAAAATTGTAAACAACTTTCTTAACAGAATTGAGCTATTTCAAATGAACAAGATTCCAATACTTTAATTATCATTTAATGAAGCAATAACCAATCTTATTTTTGACAATATACAGTTTGATTATTTCATATAGTTGCACCTCTCCATTCTTTAAATTGTATCCTAAGATCAGATCCTGATATTTAACTGAAGATCAGTATAATGAAGAACTTTACATACAGCTTTCCTACTTTCTGTATAACCCATTAGATTATAATAATTTATTTTTTTCCAGTCTCACAAATATTCTGATATATAGGAGTAACTAAACTCTAAGAATCATTCACTTTCCAAAGCTATTTTTTTCAGGATTCAGTTGTTGACAGTTGACTTTGGGACAATACATTGGGTCATTTATTTGTTTTAATCTTGCAGCTCAGTTGTTGTACAACTAAATCAAAATATATTTAGAAATAAATATTTTGTAGTGAATAATCAATTTAAGCTATATGCTATAATTGAAAAGAGAGAGAAAAGGTGAGAGAGGGAAAGAGAAATACAGTAGAAGAAAGAAATTACAAAATTAAATCTCATAGATATTTTCATTGTCATTAAAAGAAAAACCTTCTTAGATAGATATTAGAGCAAGACACATAGTGTTGGGAATTTGGGGAAAGGAGCATTCCATACCCCTGCTATATCATTAACTGTAGGTATTGTTTTGTGATTAAAGACTGGGCCAATTCTTTCTAAATAGTTTCTCTGCACCAGATAAGATCTCTTTGTTTTTCAGGCTATATACGATGGGATTTAACATAGGAGTTAAAATGCTATACTGAATAGACAGTATGTTGTCCAGATCCATGAGGGATTTTGGACTTGGCTTCATGTAACAAATGATACCTGAAAAGTAATACAAGCACACCACAATGAGATGGGAACTGCATGTAGAGAAAGCTTTTTGCCTGCCTTCTGCTGACTTAATTTTCAAGATGGTAGAAATAATGTAAATGTATGAGATCAGAGTGATAAGAAAGGAACTAAGACTAACTGCTAACACAGATATAAGAAGAATGATGTAATTAGTGAGAGTATCTGTACAAGACAAGGTCAAGAGGGAAGGAATCTCACAAGTATAGTGTCTGATTATATTGTTGTTGCAAAAATGGAGATTTAGCAAAGGTAGCACATTCACTATAGAAAAAAAAACTCCCAGAAGCCAAGCTGTACCCACCATTTTAGTACATATCTCTCTTGTCAAGTATCTGCTGTACTGTAGGGGGTCACATATAGCCACATATCGATCATAACCCATTGCTGAGAGAATAAAACTTTCTGTACAAGCTATTTGCAAAAGGAAGAAGATCTGTGAAATACATCCTTCCCGGGATATGGTTTTCTGCTTCATTATGAAGTTTGCCAACATCTTGGGAACAGTGACTGACATATAGCAGATGTCAACAAAAGCTAAATATCTGAGAAATAGGAACATGGGCATCTGAAGGTGATGCTCAGAACTGATCACTAATATAACAGCTATATTTCCTAGGATGGTGACTAAAAAAATTATCATAAACACAAACAAGAGCAAATCCTGTATCTGTTGATTATCGGAAAGTCCCAAGAGGATAAACTCTCTTATTCCAGTTTGATTTTCCAGCCCAGAGGATTCAGAAAACATAGAATCTGTCAAAAATATAAAACACAGTTAATTATGTAGTAAACCAAGATAAACACAGACATTAGTTAAAGATACAAGTTAATTTAAGGATTAGAGTTTACTATTGATCCATATTAAGAGTTATATTATAATGTGTGTTCTGATTTTCATATGTTTCACCCAATGTAATTGTCAAGTATTGTCTTTCTCATTTTGACAATGCATTTTGTTGTTTGCTATAATGTTTCAGTTCATTAATATAGTAACCAGTATTTACTAGGAATACTATTTGTATCTTCAACTATGCATTTGTTAAATGAGTTAAACTCATAGATTATGTCTAGAGAAACTTATCTTAAGGAAAATATTGAAATATATTATGTGAGAGATTTCTCAGAATGTCAAAATAGAGAGATTTCAGAAAGTTGAGGCACAAGAAATTAAAGTTTGGGCAATCCATTCTGTTTTGTTTAGCTATGCTTCTCTTCATTTTTCAGTTCTCTGTTTTATTATTTTTGAAGTGTTAGAATTTTATAGATGATTTTTATGTATTTTTATATTTTATATTTTTTCTCCTTTTTGTGATAACAAAGAATAGATGTATTACTTCTTTTTTCAAGAATACTTTTTTATTATATTTAACTTTTGGGTTTGTTCCCCTCTCCTCAAGTGCTAATGTGATGTAGTATGTGATTCTGAGAGTAGCCAAGTAAGACTATATAGTGGCATAAGCTGCAATAAATTAAAGAAATAAAAATTTCAAGTACCTTTTAAAGTTTCAGAATTTTTTTTAAAAAAACCTGAATGGATGTCCTTCATAAAGGATTAAAAGATTTTCAACAGATTACCAATGTTGAGTCCTATATTTTCATTCTTCTCTGTATGTATCTGTTATCAAATTAAACAAAAGGAGAAGGAGAAGGAAAAGGATTAGATTTGATTGAATGATTATTTAAAGAAAGTCCATCAGTTTCATCATCATTCTTATCACTAATTCTGCAAAAAAGCCTTTGTAAAAAGATAACAAAACAAACATACAAAATTACTTTGTCCATCAGGTTGCTTTCTTTCTTATAAAAAAGGAGAAGTTTTAAACAAGCAGCCTTGTACTTTAGTCTTTTCAACTTTCATGCTAAGCATGTATGATTCAACGTTGCTACAAGATAATAGAGCTGATCCTTCATTCCTTCTGGAATTCAAAGATGCAATTAATACTATCTGGGAATACATATTCACCAACCAACTATACAGATTGTTAAATAAGTAAAATAATAATAATAATAATATTTTTCTTCCCCCCCCCTTTTCTCAATCTCCATAAAAACATCTAAAGTGTCTTCAATTTTTTTTCATGTTGTGACAGAAGCCAACCCTATATCAAGAGGAGCGTTAGTAGGATCTACATGGGAAAAAATAATATAATGCAGACATGTCAAACACAAGGCCCGGGGGCCAGATCAGGCCCGCAAAGTGGTTTCATGTGGCCCGCGAAGCCATCCTGGAAACAGTGAGGGAACTGCCCCCACTGCCTTGGCCCTGGCCCAGAGACCCTCCTTCTGCCAGAGACCCTCAGATCTGTCCCACTCCTGCCCAGGCCCCCATAGGCACCCTTGATGTGAACTATGTAGGGCTGGCCATGCCCACCCAGTAGGCCATACACACTCTAGCCACGCCCACCCAGGCCATACCGACCCGGCCCCCTGAGGGCAACTGCAATGCTGATGCGGCCCTCAATGAAATTGAGTTTGACACCCCTGGAATGTATTGTCTAATATGGCAGATCAAAAGGGTTTTTCCTCTGCTCATTTTAAAGGCAGTAATTATTAATACATAGAAAAACTGCTTTAATGCCATTATTTATTTATTTATTTATTTATTTATTTATTTATTTGCTGGTCATCTTGCAGTTTTAGGCAATTTCAGATGGTTTGTGTATTTATGAGTGTGTTTATGTGTATTTGTGCATTTTTTTATTTATAAGATTTATATGGTTGCCCCTCTTAAACAGCAATGTGCAGCTCAAGCAACAGTAAAACCTGTAAGTGTAAAACAATAATAAACAATAACAACAAAGATCAAAGAAAAAGAAAAATCCTCACCTTAATCATCCACATGGGATGCCATGCAGCAAACCCCTGTTAATTAGATGGATTACATCCCAGATTTTTGAAGTAGTGGGCAGATGGGAGTTCAAATGCTTCATCCATGGCACTGGATGAAGCTGGGTGACAATCACACTTTCAACAACCTTCCCGAAAAAAATGAAGGTTAGAGATGGGGAAAAGTTGTATAGTATGGTTGCGTACAAGGATAATCTTTTAAGAATAAAATGCACCATGTCCTCCTTCAAAGCAGGCAGTATCATATCCTGCAATGAGACATTAATAACCACTTGGTCTCACCCACCTCCAAGAGGGTCTTAATTAACCAGGAGGGCCAGGATTCCAGAACACAATTGGCCAGGCTCATAGTCATGAGAACACTGTCCACATCCTCAGGGTCAAATTTATCCCAGATAATAGGGTTCATTTCACACTTAAAGTATAACATCATCATGTGTAATAATGGTAGAATATTAAACAAAATTATATTTTGTCGCATAGTTCAGCTAAACTCTAGACCTGGTCCAAGTAGCCCATGGAATATTTCAATCATGAAATGTCTTGATTTTAAAAAGATTTGCAAATCCATGAAACTGAGATAGCTGAATTAGCAAGGTAACATATAATTCACACAACTGTGTTATGTTTACAGATCTTTTGGCAGACTAAAACAACTCAAATTAGTGGCATATATTTTACTTTATGTTAAACATATTTTGGTGAAATCCAACCATGTATTTTTTTTTCAGAAGAAATGCTCTGCATTTAAGTGAGCTTATTTTTTTAAAAAAATTATGCTAAAATTCCAATTCTTTAAATTATTTTTATTAAATAAGTCTTTGGAGAGTTAGCAAAGGCAGCACATTCACTATAGAAAAAAACAATCCCATGAACCAAGCTGTACCCACCATTATATTACGTATCTCTCTTGTCAAGTGTCTACTGTAATACAGGGGGTCACATATAGCTAGATATCACTTATAACTTATTGCTGAGAGAATAAAAAATTCTGTACAAGCTATTTGCAAAAGGAGGAAAATCTGTGAAATATATCCTTCCTGGGATATGGATTTTTGTTTTGACAGGAAGTTTGCCAACATCTTTGGGACAGTGGCTGAGGTATAGCAGATGTCAACAAAAGCTAAATATCTGAGTAAGATGAATATGGTCGTCTGAAGGTGATGCCCAAAAGTGATCACTAATATAACAGGTATATTTCCTAGGATGGTGACCAAAGAATTATTATAAACACAAATGGGGAAAAATCCTGTATCTGTGGATTATTGGAGATTCCCAACAAGATAAACTCTGCTATTCCAGTTTGATTGTCCAACCCAGAGTATTCAGAAAACATAGGATCTGTAATGTATTGGGCCTTATTTAACTTGAGTGTACCACATGGGTTTGAATGCTGGAAGATTGCTTAAGCAAGGAGCTGGCTAAGGGCCACCAGCTCCTCAGACAGTCCATCTCCAGGGCTGCCATTGGTTGGCTCTAGGGCAACAATAGTTTGCTTTAAACCTATTGGCCACTGCCTAGAGGCCAGAGTATAAATAGCTGCCTTGCAGCCCTGCTTCTCAGTACAGTTCTTGCATTTCAATAAAAGCATGTTCCTCCCTGAACTAACTCACTCATCTGTTGCTTCAAGAAAAGAACCCAGTACACAACACTGGTGATGAGGGTGGGATCCTGCTCCTCCCGAAGAGCTGAGAGTCACTAGGGGGTGAGGCCAGCCAAGCACCTGGCAGGGAAGTGTTTCCGCCCCCCTTGGTCAGCCTAGCACAGCCAAGCTAGTGACCACAAGCCCTGTGGACCATTCCCTGGGGCTATGCAGGAGCAGGACAAGGAGACAATGAGACCCAGCCACAAAGACTTCCCAAGATGTCAAAGGTTGGAAAGCTGGAAGAATTTGATGTAACTCACCTGGAGAGATGGTCTTCGTACATTTCGAGGGTCGAGAACTATCTCTGCACCAACCAAGTTGCTGAAGACAGCCTGAAGGCCGCTCTTGTGCGTTTACGGCCCAGCAACATTCGACATTGTGGAGAATTTGGTTGCACCAAAACAGCTGGAGTCCATAATGTTCACGGACTTGAAGAAACAGTTTGGTGACCATTTCCAGCCCAAGCTTTCAGTAATAGCTTGGAGGCACACATTCAAACAGACGGATCAGCAGCCGGATGAAACAGCTTCTGAATTCATCGTGGCTTTGAGGTAAGCTTCACGCCTGTGCCAGTTCACCAATTTAGAAGAGAGGCTTCAAGACCGACTTGTCTGTGGCCTTCAGAACAGAGAGCTGCAACAGAAGCTTTTCGCCAAAGAGACTTTATCGCTCCAAGACACGTTGAAGGATATTATGGCAGACAAAGCCGCTGCCAGGGCCGTAAAAGCCATGCAGCCTACCAAATGCATGCAGCACAAGGAGGCTGTCCACCAGGAGGATGCTGAACATGCAGAAGACTCCAACAACAGTGGACAAGCTTCAACAGCACAGTGACCAACAATGGTGCAACAACCAACAACAAGGGACTACTTACAAGGCAAGTCCCTTTTCTCGATGTCTGGGTTTTGGTGGCCACCACCAACACTTGGACTGCAGGTTCTGGACAGCCACGTTTTGGGCCTGTGGGAAGACTGGCCACATCGCTTCAGTTTGCAGAGGTCACCAGAGGGACCGCCAATCGGACCGCCAATCAGACATTCCGATCAAGAGAGGTACCGGGGCCCTGGGACAATTTAGGATAGGGTTCTGCTCCAGCCACCAGAGTGTTTGCTGCATGCGAGCTCACCACCTCATTAAGCCAAAGTTCCGACTTCAGGTCGAGCTGCAAGGCATCCCTTGCAGGATGGAACTGGACACTGGGTCAGCCGTGTCCATCATTTCACTAGATACCTTCCGGTTCATCTGCAACCACAGCAAGAGGTGGGCCAAGCTTAGGCCATCTGACATTATTCTGACTGACTCAAAACGCTCAAGTCACCGTCAAAGGCAAGGCCACACTGGCTGTCAAATTCAAGTGGTTTTCAGGGCCTCTGGACATTATTGTAGTGGAGGGTCAGCGAACAAGCCTGGTAGGAGTTGATTGGTTTGATGCATTGGGCATCCAGGCCACTGGAATCAACCAGATACAAACAGTGAACTTAGCATCAGTATGCGAGGAGTTCGCAGATGTTTTGCCTTGGAACATACAAGAGTCCTCCGATAGCCTTTAAACTTGATCCTGCTGTAATGGCTATCATGATTAAACCCCACAGAGTGCCATTTTCTCTTAAACATAAGATAGATGCTGAGTTGGACAAGCTAGTTGAACAGGGGATACTACAGCCCGTAGATGGGGGTGAATGGGAAACCCTTATTGTCACGCCACTTAAAGCCAATGGGGGTTCAGGATTTGCATGGATTACAAGTGCACCATTAATTGGGTACTCAAGCAGCATCCGTACCTGGTACCAGTCATGAGCCATATCCTGGCATCACTGCAAGGGGGTACAAAGTTAGATTTGGCACAGGCCTATCAACAGCTACCTGTGGACGAAGCCACAGCTGCTGCACAGACTGTTGTAACACACAGGGAGGCTTTTAAAGTAAAGTGCCTCCAATTTGGGGTTAGTGTAGCACCTAGCATTTTTCAAAGTGTTATGGAGCATATGCTCAAGGGCATTCCGGGGTCCACTGACATGCTTGGAAGGAGGCTCAAGGCCGTCCTTCAATGGTTCCATGAAGCGGGCCTCAAACCTTAAAGGAATAAGTGTAGCATAGGGGTCCCCTCAATTGAGTTCCTGGGTTTCTGTACTGATGCCAAAGGCATCCACCCTGCCGAGTGCCAAGCCATTCAGCTGGTACCTAGCTGCAGCTAGGTGTCAGTTCTTTGGATACTTGTTGCTTATATTCCTCTGTCTCAATAATAATATCTTCCAATTTTGTTATATTCTGAAGTGTAAATTCTTTAGTTGCAGTCTGGGTTTCAATTTGTGACTTAAGGTTGGCATGTAAATTATTAAATCTGGAGATACACATCTCAGTGACTCTGTAGATTGTTTCCAGTATAAGGTTATTGTCAAGTGAGGTTTGTGGCTGATCCTTCTCCATTTTGTAATAATTATAAATAGTCCTTAGTAGAGGCTATTTTTCAAACAAAAATCAGTAAGAGTTGGGGGTGGAGCCAGTTGTCAGAGCGGGCAGCTGTGTGAATGGGCTTCTCTATATCACACAACCTCTCACCCAGTGTC